>NC_090399.1:1205000-1396431 GCF_036365525.1 Heterodontus francisci | reverse complement strand
TAAACCTGCCTCTCTATCTCTCTCTTTCTGTAACCCTGACTCTCTCTCTCTCTCTGTAACCCTGCCTCTCTCTCTCTCTCTCTGTAACCCTGCCTCTCTCTCTCTCTCTCTGTAACCCTGTCTCTCTCTCTCTCTCTAACCCTGCCTCTCTCTCTCTCTCTCTAACCCTGCCTCTCTCTCTCTCTCTCTAACCCTGCCTCTCTCTCTCTCTGTAACCCTGCCTCTCTCTCTCTCTCTGTAACCCTCTCTCTCTCTCTCTCTCTCTGGAACCCTGCCTCTCTCTCTCTCTAACCCTGCCTCTCTCTCTCTGTGTAACCCTCTCTCTCTCTCTCTCTGTAACCCTGCCCCTCTCTCTCTGTATCCCTCTCTCTCACTGTGTAACCCTGCCTCTCTCTCTCTCTCTTACCCTCTCTCTCTCTGTGTAACCCTGCCTCTCTCTCTCTCTCTCTCTCTGTAACCCTGCCCCTCTCTCTGAAACCTTGCCTATCTCTCTCTCTCTCCGGCCTATGACCCTCTGACACGCTATTTAAATCACCGCTCTGCTCCCACTGCTCTCTCTCTGGCCTCTGACCCTCTGGCACGCTATTTAAATCACCGCTCTCAGGTAAAATCTTTTCACACAGAGAGTGGTCAGGATTTGGAATGCACTGCCTGAGAGTGGAGTGGAGGCAGATTCAATTGTGGATTTCAAAAGGAATTGGATATTTATCTGCAGATAAAATATTATCAGGGATACGGGGAACAGGCAGGGGAGCAGGACGAGTTGAGTTGCACTTGCAGACACCCGGCATGGACGCAACGGGCAGCATGGCCTCCATCTGTGCTGTTACCGTTCTATGAAATTTTGTATTTTTTGAAACCCTATTCATTGGTTTCCATTTGGCATAAATGCAGCTGCTAAATTCTAATCCCATTCTTACACTGTTCTCAATTTTCATGTTATGTCCCAAGTTCGCTTCATTAAGTTTAGTTCCAAATTAGAAATATCTCCCAACTTGTGGCTGCTGATGAGGCCATTCAGTTCATTGTGTCTGTGCTAGCTCTGGTTCAGAACAATCCGAAACTAATCCCACTGCTTCGGTCTCAGCACAAGCACTCAGACCTGAGTCAGAAGAATTTCCAATCAGAATCATGTCTATTTTACATCAGAATCACATTGCTAACCCCTGTAACTTTTTAAGTGCCTTTAATCTACTTTCACTGCAGGAATATTCTATAAGATTAACCATTTTTCAATTCAACCAGAATTATAATTCCATCCCTTTTTTCCAGTTCCTGCAGCTGTGATATTCTGGAAGTTCTGATCAACAAACTCTCGCATCTGCCTGCTGCAACAAGGAAATGTTGGGGAACAAGTGTATTTAGGAATGAAAAAAGGGAAAGGTGGTGGAGTAACAGCAACAGTTAACGCAGGATCTGTGTCAATCTGAATTTTGGAAAATGTAATGTGGAAGTGAGAATATGACAATGGTATTGGATTTCATGTACAGTCTGTGAGATGTGTTTGTGTCATTGTTGATCCCAGTTTAGGAAAATAAAGTTCTTCACAATCAGATTAAACTTATTATCTTAAAGGGAAAAAGTCCACTTCAGACAGGAGCTGATAAAGAAAAAGGCCAAATGTTTGAGGCAGTTTTTTGCTATTTATCAATGTCATATTGTTTTGATTTTCAGTGGTTTGTTAAATAAACATTTAACTGTTGCAGACTGATTTTGTGTTCTTGCTTCCTAAATATCAGTGTTTGTTTCTCATTTTAAGCTCAGGATCCTTTCCACTGCATAACAATCCTCACTCTTTTGCTAGGGAGCTATAAATAACTGGACAGGGGCAATGGTGATCAGTTTGCCATGTGTCTAACACTCAATGCACCCATACCAAATGTCATAATCCTAACCACAACAGGAGAGAGATCACAAGATACGTAACTTTTAGTTTTGTAGTTGGAATCGTTTGAAAGGTCCATCAATGTTGGGTGGAAGATGGAGGGTGAGGGGGTCAGTCAGGATGGCCAATTGGTCTAAAGTGCAATTTGGTTGTTCATCTTTGGAATTTCCTTCCCCAGAGAGCAGTCGAGGCTGGGCCATTGAATATATTCAAGGCTGGGTTGGAAAGATTTTTGATCTATAAGGGAGTCAAGGGTTATCGGGGGAGGGGTGGGCAGGAAAGTGGAGTTGTGGCCACAATATGATCAGCCATGACCTTATTGAATGGTAGAACAGGCTCGAGGGGCTGAATGGCCTATTCTTGCTCCTATTTTTTACATTCCTTTGTTCAGGGTGATGGATGAGGCTAATGAGAGGTGGAGATCAGAGATTCAGCGTATTGGGGGTTAGGGAACAAAGGTGGGTGGTGTTTGATGCAAAGGGTATGGTGTGTGGGCAATGGGTGGGCTTTTGGAGTGTGGGTGGAAGTTTCATGGTGATGGGGTTGAGGTGTTTGGGTGATAGGGTAGGAAGTTCAGGGTAATGGGTTGAGGGTGAGGGTCAATGGATGGGGGGTTGGGGTGATGATTGGGGGTTTCAGGATAACAGGTGGGGGCTATGGAGCAACGTGCAGAGGTGTGGGGAGATAGGTGTGGGCTTTCAGGCCGACAGGCACGGGTGTTTGAGGCAAACCATGCTTGGGGAATGGGTGGGGGTTCAGGATGATGGGTGGGTGTTCGGGGGCAATGGGTGGGGTTCAGGGCAATGAACAGGTGTTTGGGGGCAATGGGTGGAGTTTTGGGGTGGTGAATGTGTGTTGGGGGCGATGGGTGGTGGTTGGGGGTGATGGGTGGATGTACGGGGTAACGGGTGGGGGTTGGGGTGGTGAGTGTCTTGGAGGCAATGGGTGGCGGTTGGGTGGTGATGGGTGGGTGTTCAGGGTGCTGGATGGGGGTTTGGGGGCGATGTGTGCAGGTCAAGGATGATGGGTGGGGTGTTGGGGTTCTGGGTGGGGGATGGGGTGATGGGTTGGGTATAGGGGTAATGTGTGGGAGTTTGGGGCAATGGGTGGGGGTTCAGGGGGCGATCAGCGGCGGGTTGTGGTGATGGGTGTGGGTTCGGGGCGATGGGCAGGGGTTCAGAGGACGATGGGCGGGGGTTCTGGGGGCGATAAGCGGGGGTTTGGGGGTGATGGGCAGGGGTTCAGAGGACGATGGGCGGGGGTTCTGGGGGCGATAAGCGGGGGTTTGGGGGTGATGGGCAGGGGTTCAGAGGACGATGGGCGGGGGTTCTGGGCGAGGGTTCAGGGTGATGGGCGGGGGTTCAGGAGTGATGGGCGGGGGTTAAGAGGACGATGGGCGGGGGTTAAGAGGACGATGGGCGGGGGTTCTGGGGGCGATGGGCGAGGGTTCGGGGGGCGATAAGTGGGGGTTCGGGTGAGATGGGCGGGGGTTCAGAGGACGATAAGCGGGGGTTCAGAGGACGATGGGCGGGGGTTCGGGGGACGATAAGCAGGGGTTCAGAGGACGATGGGCGGGGGTTCGGGGGACGATAAGCAGGGGTTCAGAGGACGATGGGTGGGGATTCAGTGGAAGATAAGCGGGGGTTCAGAGGACGATGGGTGGGGGTTCAGAGAACGATGGGTGGGGGTTTGGGGACAATGGGCGGGGGTTCAGAGGACGATAAGCGGGGGTTCAGAGGACGATGGGTGGGGGTTCAGAGAACGATGGGCGGGGGTTTGGGGGACAATGGGCGGGGGCTCAGAGGGCGATAAGTGGGGGTTCGGGGGACGATGGACGGGGGCTCAGAGGGCGATAAGCGGGGGTTTGGGGGACGCTGGGTGGGTGTTCGGGGGACGATGGGTGGGGGTTTGGGCTCAAGGTGCAAACAAACTGCTGCCACTGGCCATGCCCCTCCCACCAGCAACACCCTTTCCAACACACCCCACTCCAACAGGCCCCGCCCCTCTCCCACAGTCTCCGCCCCATTCCAATGGACTCCGCCCCTCTCCCACAGTCTCCGCCCCATTCCAATGGACTCCGCCCCTCTCCAACAGGTTCCGCACTATTCCATCGGCCCCGCCCCTCCCTCAGGCCCCGCCCTCTCTCCGGTCGGCCGGCTCCGTGCAGTTGAGCTCGGGAATCCCGGGGATAACGGTTGTGTTCGGTCGGTGAGGAGGCGGAAAAGCTGGGCCCGAGGTGGCGGTAAGTGAGGAGAGGAGAGTGAAACAGGGAAGAAAAACCCCAAACCTGAGAGAAAAACCCCAAACCCGGAGAAAAAACCCCTAAACCCGGAGAAAAAACCCCAAACCCGGAGAAAAAACCCCAAACCCGGAGAGAAAAACCCCAAACCCGGAGAAAAAACCCTAAACCCGGAGAAAAAACCCTAAACCCGGAGAGAAAAACCCCAAACCCGGAGAAAAAACCCCAAACCCGGAGAAAAAACCCTAAACCCGGAGAAAAAACCCTAAACCCGGAGAGAAAAACCCCAAACCGGAGAAAAAACCCAAACCCGGAGAAAAAACCCCAAACCCGGAGAGAAAAAACCCTAAACCCGGAGAGAAAACCCTAAACCCGGAGAAAAACCCCAAACCCGGAGAGAAAACCCTAAACCGGAGAAAAAACCCTAAACCCGGAGAAAAAACCCTAAACCCGGAGAAAAAACCCTAAACCCGGAGAAAAAACCCTAAACCCGGAGAAAAAAACCCTAAACCCGGAGAGAAAACCCTAAACCCGGAGAAAAAACCCCAAACCCGGAGAGAAAAACCCCAAACCCGGAGAGAAAAACCCTAAACCCGGAGAAAAAACCCTAAACCCGGAGAGAAAAACCCCAAACCCGGAGAGAAAAACCCCAAACCCGGAGAGAAAAACCCCAAACCCGGAGAAAAAAACCCTAAACCCGGAGAGAAAAACCCTAAACCCGGAGAGAAAAACCCCAAACCCGGAGAGAAAAACCCCAAACCCGGAGAAAAAAACCCTAAACCCGGAGAAAAAAACCCTAAACCCGGAGAGAAAAACCCCAAACCCGGAGAGAAAAACCCCAAACCCGGAGAGAAAAACCCTAAACCCGGAGAGAAAAACCCCAAACCCGGAGAGAAAAACCTAAACCCGGAGAGAAAAACCCCAAACCCGGAGAAAAAACCCTAAACCCGGAGAGAAAAACCCAAACCCGGAGAGAAAAACCCCTAAACCCGGAGAAAAAACCCTAAACCCGGAGAAAAAACCCCAAACCCGGAGAGAAAAGCCCCAAACCCGGAGAAAAAACCCTAAACCCGGAGAGAAAAACCCCAAACCCGGAGAAAAAACCCTAAACCCGGAGAGAAAAACCCTAAACCCGGAGAAAAAAACCCCAAACCCGGAGAAAAAAACCCCAAACCCGGAGAAAAAAACCCCAAACCCGGAGAAAAAAACCCCAAACCCGGAGAAAAAAACCCCAAACCCGGAGAAAAAAACCCCAAACCCGGAGAAAAAAACCCCAAACCCGGAGAAAAAAACCCCAAACCCGGAGAAAAAAACCCCAAACCCGGAGAGAAAAAACCCCAAACCCGGAGAGAAAAACCACAAACCCGGAGAAAAAAACCCCAAACCCGGAGAAAAAAACCCCAAACCCGGAGAGAAAAACCCCAAACCCGGAAAGAAAAACCCAAACCCGGAAAGAAAAACCCAAACCTGGAGAAAAAAACCCTAAACCCGGAGAAAAAACCCTAAACCCGGAGAGAAAAACCCCAAACCCGGAGAGAAAAACCCCAAACCCGGAGAGAAAACCCCAAACCCGGAGAGAAAAACCCTAAACCCGGAGAGAAAAACCCCAAACCCGGAGAGAAAAACCCCAAACCCGGAGAGAAAAACCCCAAACCTGGAGAGAAAAACCCTAAACCCGGAGAGAAAAACCCTAAACCCGGAGAGAAAAACCCTAAACCCGGAGAGAAAAACCCTAAACCCGGAGAGAAAAACCCTAAACCCGGAGAGAAAAACCCTAAACCCGGAGAGAAAACCCCAAACCCGGAGAAAAAACCCAAAACCCGGAGAAAAAACCCTAAACCCGGAGAGAAAAACCCCAAACCCGGAGAGAAAAACCCCAAACCCGGAGAGAAAAACCCCAAACCCGGAGAGAAAAACCCCAAACCCGGAGAGAAAAACCCGAAACCCGGAGAGAAAAACCCCAAACCCGGAGAGAAAAACCCCAAACCCGGAGAGAAAAACCCCAAACCCGGAGAGAAAAACCCCAAACCCGGAGAGAAAAACCCTAAACCCGGTGAGAAAAACCCCAAACCCGGAGAGAAAAACCCCAAACCCGGAGAGAAAAACCCCAAACCCGGAGAGAAAAACCCCAAACCCGGAGAGAAAAACCCCAAACCCGGAGAGAAAAACCCCAAACCCGGAGAAAAAACCCTAAACCCGGAGAAAAAAAACCCAAACCCGGAGAAAAAAACCCCAAACCCGGAGAGAAAAACCCCAAACCCGGAGAGAAAAACCCCAAACCCGGAGAGAAAAACCCCAAACCCGGAGAGAAAAACCCCAAACCCGGAGAGAAAAACCCTAAACCCGGAGAAAAAAACCCCAAACCCGGAGAGAAAAACCCTAAACCCGGAGAGAAAAACCCTAAACCCGGAGAAAAAACCCCAAACCCGGAGAGAAAAACCCCAAACCCGGAGAAAAAAACCCAAACCCGGAGAGAAAAACCCCAAACCCGGAGAGAAAAACCCCAAACCTGGAGAAAAAACCCTAAACCCGGAGAAAAAAACCCCAAACCTGAGAGAAAAACCCTAAACCCGGAGAAAAACCCCCAAACCCAGAGAGAAAAACCCCAAACCTGAGTGAAAAACCCCAAACCTGAGAGAAAAACCCCAAACCTGAGAGAAAAACCCCCAAACCTGGAGAGAAAAACCCTAAACCCGGAGAAAAACGCCCAAACCCGGAGAGAAAAACCCCAAACCCGGAGAGAAAAACCCCAAACCCGGAGAGAAAAACCCCAAACCTGAGAGAAAAACCCCAAACCCGGAGAGAAAAACCCCAAACCTGAGAGAAAAACCCCAAACCCGGAGAGAAAAACCCCAAACCCGGAGAGAAAAACCCCAAACCTGAGAGAAAAACCCCCAAACCTGAGAGAAAAACCCTAAACCCGGAGAAAAACCCCCAAACCTGAGAGAAAAACCCTAAACCCGGAAAAAAAACCCCAAACCCGGAGAGAAAAACCCCAAACCTGAGAGAAAAACCCTAAACCCGGAGAAAAACCCCCAAATCCGGAGAGAAAAACCCCAAACCTGAGAGAAAAACCCCCAAACCCGGAGAGAAAAACCCGGAGAGAAAAACCCCAAACCCGGAGAGAAAACCCCCCAAACCTGGAGAGAAAACCCCCCAAACCCGGAGAGAAAACCCCCCAAACCCGGAGAGAAAACCCCCCAAACCCGGAGAGAAAACCCCCCAAACCCGGAGAGAAAACCCCCCAAACCCGGAGAGAAAACCCCCCAAACCTGGAGAGAAAACCCCCCAAACCCGGAGAAAAAACCCCCAAACCCGGAGAGAAAAACCCCCAAACCCGGAGAGAAAAACCCCCAAACCCGGAGAGAAAAACCCCCAAACCCGGAGGGAAAAACCCCCAAACCCGGAGGGAAAAACCCCCAAACCCGGAGGGAAAAACCCCCAAACCCGGAGGGAAAAACCCCCAAACCCGGAGAGAAAACCTCCCAAACCCGGAGAGAAAACCCCCCAAACCCGGAGAGAAAACCCCCCAAACCCGGAGAGAAAACCCCCCAAACCCGGAGAGAAAACCCCCCAAACCCGGAGAGAAAACCCCCCAAACCCGGAGAGAAAACCCCCCAAACCCGGAGAAAAAACCCCCAAACCCGGAGAGAAAAACCCCCAAACCCGGAGAGAAAAACCCCCAAACCCGGAGAGAAAAACCCCCAAACCCGGAGAGAAAAACCCCCAAACCCGGAGGGAAAAACCCCCAAACCCGGAGGGAAAAACCCCCAAACCCGGAGGGAAAAACCCCCAAACCCGGAGGGAAAAACCCCCAAACCCGGAGAGAAAACCTCCCAAACCCGGAGAGAAAACCCCCAAACCCGGAGAGAA
Source organism: Heterodontus francisci (assembly GCF_036365525.1). NCBI lineage: Eukaryota > Metazoa > Chordata > Chondrichthyes > Heterodontiformes > Heterodontidae > Heterodontus > Heterodontus francisci. The sequence continues at coordinate 1,388,434 of NC_090399.1, read as the reverse complement.
AAACCCCAAACCCGGAGAGAAAAACCCCAAACCCGGAGAGAAAAAACCCCAAACCCGGAGAGAAAAACCCTAAACCCGGAGAAAAAAACCCCAAACCCGGAGAAAAAAACCCCAAACCCGGAGAAAAAAACCACAAACCCGGAGAAAAAAACCCCAAACCCGGAGAAAAAAACCCCAAACCCGGAGAGAAAAACCCCAAACCCGGAGAAAAAAAACCCCAAACCCGGAGAGAAAAACCCCAAACCCGGAGAGAAAAACCCCAAACCCGGAGAGAAAAACCCCAAACCCGGAGAGAAAAACCCCAAACCCGGAGAGAAAAACCCCAAACCCGGAGAGAAAAACCCCAAACCCGGAGAGAAAACCCCCAAACCCGGAGAGAAAACCCCCAAACCCGGAGAGAAAACCCCCAAACCCGGAGAGAAAACCCCCAAACCCGGAGAGAAAACCCCCAAACCCGGAGAGAAAACCCCCAAACCCGGAGAGAAAAACCCCCAAACCCGGAGAGAAAAACCCCCAAACCCGGAGAGAAAAACCCCCAAACCCGGAGAGAAAAACCCCCAAACCCGGAGAGAAAAACCCCCAAACCCGGAGAGAAAAACCCCCAAACCCGGAGAGAAAAACCCCCAAACCCGGAGAGAAAAACCCCCAAACCCGGAGAGAAAAACCCCCAAACCCGGAGAGAAAAACCCCCAAACCCGGAGAGAAAAACCCCCAAACCCGGAGAGAAAAACCCCCAAACCCGGAGAGAAAAACCCCCAAACCCGGAGAGAAAAACCCCCAAACCCGGAGAGAAAAACCCCAAACCTGGAGAGAAAAACCCCAAACCGTGGAGATAAAACCCAAAACCAGAGAGAAAACCCCACACCCGGGGGAAAAAAACCCAATCCCGGAGAAAAAATCCCCAAATCCGGAGAGAAAAACCCCAAACCCGGAGACGAAAACCCCATACCAACTGTCTCTCTCTCTCTCCCGGTTTCTCCGTCCTCCGGCTCCGCACTCGCTGTTTCTACTCCGGCTCCGCTCTCGCTGTTTCCCTCTGTCTGAGTGAACTCTCTCTCGGTCTCTCCATGCTCCGGCTCCGCTCTCGCTGTGTCCCACTCGCTCAGTAAACGCTCTCCCTCTCTCCCGGTCTCACCGTGCTCCGGCTCCGCACTCGCTGTTTTCCTCTGTCTGAGTGAAGTCGCTCTCCATCTCTCTCTCTCTCCCGGTCTCTTTATACTCCGGCTCCGCTCTCACTGTTTCCCACTGTCTGAGTGAACTCTCTCTCTCTACCAGTCCCTTTATACTCCGGCACCACTCTCGCTGTTTCCCGCTGTCTGAGTGAACTCTCTCTCTCTCTCCCAGTCTCTTTATACTCCGGCTCCGCTCTCGCTGTTTCCCACTGTCTGAGTGAACTCTCTCTCTCTCTCCCAGTCTCTTTATACTCCAGCACCACTCTCGCTGTTTCCCGCTGTCTGAGTGAACTCTCTCTCTCTCTCCCAGTCTCTTTATACTCCAGCTCCGCTCTCGCTGTTTCCCGCTGTCTGCGTGAACTCTCTGTCTCTCTCCCAGTCTCTTTATACTCCAGCTCCGCTCTCGCTGTTTCCCGCTGTCTGCGTGAACTCTCTCTCTCTCTCCCAGTCTCTTTATACTCCGGCTCCGCTCTCGCTGTTTCCCGCTGTCTGCGTGAACTCTCTGTCTCTCTCCCAGTCTCTTTATACTCCAGCTCCGCTCTCGCTGTTTCCCGCTGTCTGCGTGAACTCTCTGTCTCTCTCCCAGTTTCTTTATACTCCAGCTCCGCTCTCGCTGTTTCCCGCTGTCTGCATGAACTCTCTGTCTCTCTCCGGTCTCTTTATACTCCGGCTCCGTTCTCGCTGTTTCCCGCTGTCTGCGTGAACTCTCTCTCTCTCTCCCAGTCTCTTTGTGCTCTGGCTCAGCTCTCATTGCGTCTACGATAAAACAGTGGGATTAGACTGTGGGGATATTAAAGTGTACATGGAGAGAGTGGGATTAGACTGGGTGGGAAATGAAAGTGTACAGGGAGAGTGTGGGATTAGACTGGGTGGATATTAAAGGGTACGGGGAGGGAGTGGGATTAAACTGGGTGGATGTTAAAGGGTCCGGGGTGGGAGTGGGATTAGACTGGATGGATATTAAAAGGTACAGGGAGAGAGTGGGATTAGACTGGGTGGATATTAAAGGGTACAGGGAGAGAGTGGGATTTGACTGGGTGATATTAAAGGGTACAGGGAGAGAGTGGGATTAGACTGGGTGGATATTAAAGGGTACAGGGAGAGAGTGGGATTAGACTGGGTGGATATTAAAGGGTACAGGGAGAGAGTGGGATTTGACTGGGTGGATATTAAAGGGTATGGGGTGAGAGTGGGATTAGACTGGGTGGATATTAAAGGGTACAGGGAGAGAATGGATTAGACTGGGTGATATTAAAGGGTATGAGGAGAGAGTGGGATTAGACTGGGTGGGCGATTAAAGGGTACAGGGAGAGAGTGGGATTCAATTGGGTGGATATTAAAGGGTACAGGGAGAGAGTGGGATTAGACTGGGTGGATATTAAAGGGTACAGGGAGAGAGTGGGATTTGACTGGGTGGATATTAAAGGGTACAGGGAGAGAGTGGGATTTGACTGGGTGGATATTAAAGGGTACAGGGAGAGAGTGGGATTAGACTGGGTGGATATTAAAGGGTACAGGGAGAGAGTGGGATTTGACTGGGTGATATTAAAGGGTACAGGGAGAGAGTGGGATTAGACTGGGTGGATAGTAAAGGGTACAGGGAGAGAATGGATTAGACTGGGTGATATTAAAGGGTACAGGGAGAGAGTGGGATTTGACTCAGTGGATATTAAAGGGTATGGGGTGAGAGTGGGATTAGACTGGGTAATATTAAAGGGTACAGGGAGAGAGTGGGATTTGACTGGGTGGATATTAAAGGGTATGGGGTGAGAGTGGGATTAGACAAGGTGGGATATTAAAGGGTATGAGGAGAGAGTGGGATTAGACAAGGTGATATTAAAGGGTACAGGGAAAGAGTTGGATTCGACTGGGTGGGTTAATAAAGGGTACTGGGTGAGAGTGGGATTAGACAAGGTGGGATATTAAAGGGTATGAGGAGAGAGTGGGATTAGACAAGGTGATATTAAAGGGTACAGGGAAAGAGTTGGATTCGACTGGGTGGGTTAATAAAGGGTATGAGGAGAGAGTGGGATTAGACAAGGTGATATTAAAGGGTACAGGGAGAGAATGGGATTAGACTGGGTGGATATTGAAGTGTACAGGGAGAGAGTGGGATTAGACTGGGTGATATTAAAGGGTACAGGGAGAGAATGGATTAGACTGGGTGATATTAAAGGGCACAGGGAGAGAGTGCGATTAGACTGGGTGGATAGTAAAGGTATGGGGAGAGAGTGGGATTAGACTGGATGGATATTAAAGGGTACAGGGGGAGAGTGGGATTAGACTGGGTGGGCGATTAAAGGGTACAGGGAGAGAGTGGTATTAGACTGGGTGGATAGTAAAGGGTACAGGGAGAGAATGGATTAGACTGGGTGATATTAAAGGGTATGGGGTGAGAGTGGGATTAGACTGGGTGATATTAAAGGGTACAGGGAGAGAGTGGGATTAGACTGGGTGGATAGTAAAGGGTACAGGGAGAGAATGGATTAGACTGGGTGATATTAAAGGGTACAGGGAGAGAGTGGGATTAGACTGGGTGATATTAAAGGGTACATGGAGAGAGTGGGATTTGACTCAGTGGATATTAAAGGGTATGGGGTGAGAGTGGGATTAGACTGGGTAATATAAAAGAGTACAGGGAGAGAGTGGGATTAGACTCTGTGGATATTAAAGGGTACAGGGAGAGAGTGGGATTAGACTGGGTGGATATTAAAGGGTACAGGGAGAGAGTGGGATTTGACTCAGTGGATATTAAAGGGTATGGGGTGAGAGTGGGATTAGACTGGGTGATATTAAAGGGTACAGGGAAAGAGTTGGATTCGACTGGGTGGGTTAATAAAGGGTACTGGGTGAGAGTGGGATTAGACTGGGTGGATATTGAAGTGTACAGGGAGAGAGTGGGATTAGACTGGGTGATATTAAAGGGTACAGGGAGAGAATGGATTAGACTGGGTGATATTAAAGGGCACAGGGAAAGAGTTGGATTAGACAGGTGGGATATTAATGGGTATGAGGAGAGACATGGATTAGACTGGGTGGGATATTACAGGGTACAGGGAGAGAGTGGGATTAGACTGGGTGGATACTAAAGGTATGGGGAGAGAGTGGGATTAGACTGGATGGATATCAAAGGGTAGGGAGAGAGAGTGGGATTAGACTGCGTGGATATTAAAGGGGATGAGGAGAGAGTGGGATTAGACAAGGTGGGATATTAAAGGGTATGAGGAGAGAGTGGGATTAGACAAGGTGATATTAAAGGGTACAGGGAAAGAGTTGGATTCGACTGGGTGGGTTAATAAAGGGTATGAGGAGAGAGTGGGATTAGACAAGGTGATATTAAAGGGTACAGGGAGAGAATGGGATTAGACTGGGTGGATATTGAAGTGTACAGGGAGAGAGTGGGATTAGACTGGGTGATATTAAAGGGTACAGGGAGAGAATGGATTAGACTGGGTGATATTAAAGGGCACAGGGAGAGAGTGGGATTAGACTGGGTGGATAGTAAAGGTATGGGGAGAGAGTGGGATTAGACTGGATGGATATTAAAGGGTACAGGGAGAGAGTGGGATTAGACTGGGTGGGCGATTAAAGGGTACAGGGAGAGAGTGGGATTAGACTGGGTGGATAGTAAAGGGTACAGGGAGAGAATGGATTAGACTGGGTGATATTAAAGGGTACAGGGAGAGAGTGGGATTAGACTGGGTGATATTAAAGGGTACAGGGAGAGAGTGGGATTAGACTGGGTGGATAGTAAAGGGTACAGGGAGAGAATGGATTAGACTGGGTGATATTAAAGGGTACAGGGTGAGAGTGGGATTAGACTGGGTGATATTAAAGGGTACAGGGAGAGAGTGGGATTAGACTGGGTGGATAGTAAAGGGTACAGGGAGAGAATGGATTAGACTGGGTGATATTAAAGGGTACAGGGAGAGAGTGGGATTAGACTGGGTGATATTAAAGGGTACAGGGAGAGATGGGATTTGACTGGGTGGATATTAAAGGGTATGGGGTGAGAGTGGGATTAGACTGGGTAATATAAAAGAGTACAGGGAGAGAGTGGGATTAGACTCTGTGGATATTAAAGGGTATGAGGAGAGAGTGGGATTAGACTGGGTGGATATTAAAGGGTACAGGGAGAGAGTGGGATTTGACTCAGTGGATATTAAAGGGTATGGGGTGAGAGTGGGATTAGACTGGGTGATATTAAAGGGTACAGGGAAAGAGTTGGATTCGACTGGGTGGGTTAATAAAGGGTACTGGGTGAGAGTGGGATTAGACTGGGTGGATATTGAAGTGTACAGGGAGAGAGTGGGATTAGACTGGGTGATATTAAAGGGTACAGGGAGAGAATGGATTAGACTGGGTGATATTAAAGGGCACAGGGAAAGAGTTGGATTAGACAGGTGGGATATTAATGGGTATGAGGAGAGACATGGATTAGACTGGGTGGGATATTACAGGGTACAGGGAGAGAGTGGGATTAGACTGGGTGGATACTAAAGGTATGGGGAGAGAGTGGGATTAGACTGGATGGATATCAAAGGGTAGGGAGAGAGAGTGGGATTAGACTGCGTGGATATTAAAGGGGATGAGGAGAGAGTGGGATTAGACTGGGTGGGATATTAAAGGGTATGAGGAACGAGTGGGATTAGACGAGGTGATATTAAAGGGTACAGGGAGAGAGTGGGATTCGACTGGGTGGATATTAAAGGGTACAGGGAGAGAGTGGATTAGACAGGGTGATATTAAAAGGTACAGGGAGAGAGTGGGTTTAGACTGGGTGGGTTAATAAAGGGTACTGGGTGAGAGTGGGATTAGACTGGGTGGATATTAAAAGGTACAGGGAGAGACTGGGATTAGACTGGGTGGGTAATTAAAGGGTATTGGGTGTCAGTGGGATTAATTAATATCTGTCTGTCTAAATGACAATGTATACAGTTGCTCAGAATTTTTTTCCAGTAATTTGCCTGTCACTGAGGTTAGGCTGACTGGCCTGTAATTACTCGGTCCATCCCACTCTCCCTTTTTAAACAACAGGATGAAGTTAGCAGTCCTCCAGAACCATGCCTGTACCCAGAGAGGATTGGAAAATGATGGTCAGAGCCCCTTCTATTTCCTCCGTAGGTTCTCAACAGCCTGGGATACATTTCATCTGGTCCTGGTGATTTATCACCCACTTTCAAGCATGCTGAACTCTTCACTATTTCCTCCCTCACTGTTTATCCCATATAATATTTTACATGCCACTTTTTTAACTACAATGTCTGCTTTGTCCCCTCTCTTTTATGAAGATAGATGCAAAGTATTCATTAAGAATCACGCCCATGTCTTCTAAAAATTTACCTTTTGATTCTCTAATCGGCCCTACTCTTTCCTTAGTTATCATCTTGTGGGCGGCGCAGTAGTTAGCACCGCACCCTCACAGCTCCAGCGAACCGGGTTCAATTCTGGGTACTGCCTGTGTGGAGTTTGCAAGTTCTCCCTGTGTCTGCGTGGGTTTTCTCTGGGTGCTCCGGTTTCCTCCCACAGCCAAAAGACTTGCAGGTTGGTCAGTTAATTGGCCATTATAAATTGCCCCTAGTATAGGTAGGTGGTGGGGGAAAATAGGGACAGGTGGGGATGTGGTAGGAATATGGGATTAGTGTAGGATTAGTATAAATGGGTGGTTGATGGTCGGCACAGACTCGGTGGGCCGAAGGGCCTGTTTCAGTGCTGTATCTCTAAAACTAAACTAAACTAATCTCGCTCTTTATGTATTTATGAAACATCATTGGGTTTTCCTTGATTTTACTTACCAGTATTTTTCATGCCTTCTCTTTGCTTTCCTAATTTCCTTTTTAATTTCATCCCTGATCTTTCTGTACTCCTCGAGGCTTTCTGTAGGATTGAACTCTTGGTATCTTTTTTAAATTCATTCATGGGATGTGGGTGTCACTGGCTCGGCCAGCATTTATTGCCCATCCCTAATTGCCCTTGAGAAAGTGGTGTTGAGCTGTCTTCTTGAACCGCTGCAGTCCATGTGAAGTAGGTAGACCCACAGTGCTGCTTGGAAGGGAGTTCCAGGATTTTGACTCAGTGACAGTGAAGGAATGGTGATATTGTTCCAAGTCAGGATGGTGTGTGACTTGGAGGGGAACTTGCAGGTTTTGGTGTTCCCGTGCATCTGCTGCCCTTGTCCTTCCAGGTGGTAAAGGTCGCAGGTTTGGAAAGTGCTGTCTCCGGAGCCTTGACATAAGATTTCCTTTTTCCTTCCTTCTTCTTCTCTCTTTGACAACCAGAGGGGTTTAGATTTGGGAGTCCCTCCCTTTTTCTTTGTGGAAACATACTTGTTCTAAATCCTGTGTATCTCCTCCTTCAATGCCTCCCATTGCTGTGACACTGATTTACTTTCAAGTAGCTGTTTCCAGTCCACTTTCTCCAAATTACATCTCAGCTTTGTAAAATTGACTATTCCTCAATTTAAAACTTTTACTCTTGACCTATCATTGTTCTTTTCCACAACTACACTGAATCTAACTGAATTATGATCATTTCCACTAAAATTCTCTCCCTCTGATATCCCTTCCCCCTGCCCAGCTTCATTTCCTAAAACTAAATCCAGAACTCTCCCTTCTCTTGTTGGGTTTGCTACATACTGGCTAAAAAAGTTCTCCTCAACACATTATAAGAATTCTGCACCATCTATCCCTTTTTCACTGATTTTATCCTAGCTAATATTAGGGTAGTTAAAAATACCCCTGTTCTTACTCCCCTATTGTTTCTGCATTATCTCCCTCTGTTTGACAGTCTATAGTATACTCCCAGTAGTGTGATTGTCCCTTTTTTGTTTGATCCTTCCTCACAGCTTTAATTGTTTCTTCAACCAATATTGTGACCCCCCACCATCCTTTTTTATACCCCTCTCTATGCCCTTTGAAAACCCTGTAACAAGGAACATTGAGCTGCCATTCCTGCCCTTCTTTCAGCCATGTTTCAGTAATAGCTGTGATAGAAACAGAGAAAATAGGAGCAGGAGTAGGCCAATCGGCCCTTTGAGCCTGCTCCGCCATTCAAAAAAGATCATGGCTGATCATCCAACGCAGTAACCTGTTCCCGCTTTCACCCCATCCCTTTTGACCCAAGAGCTATACCTAACTCCTTCTTGTAAACATACGATGTTTTGGCTTCAGCTGCTTTCTGTGGTAGTGAATTCCACAGACTCACCACTCTCTTGGTGAAGAGATTTCTCCTCATCTCAGTCCTGAATGGTTTACCCCGTATCCTTAGACTGTGACCCCTGGTTCTGGACTCCCCCACCATCGGGAACATCTTTCCTGCATCTACCCTGTCAAGTCTTGTTAGAATTAATTATACTTCCATATGTCTCCCTGTGCCCTCAGCTCATCTGCCTTATTCACAAGGCTCCTTGTATTGAAGTATATGCCACTAAACACTGAACAACTCCTTTGTTGTTTATTTTCTAGCCTTTGTTTCCTTTGCCTTTCCATTTCCAGTTTTGCTTCTCTCCCTTCTGAATCTACTCTCGGTTCACATCCCCCTTGCCGAGCTAGTTTAAACCTTCCCCAAGAGCACTCGTAAACCTCGCCGCCACATTATTGGTCCCTGCTTTGTTCAGGTGCAACCCGTCCTGCATGTGCACATCCCATCTCCACCGGAAGCAGTCCTAGTGCCCCTGGAATCTAAAACCCTCTCTCCTGCACCATCTCTCCAGCTATGATCTGATCTCCGATTTCTATACTTACCTGCAAGTGATCCGGAGATTGCTATATTTGAGGTCCTACTTTTTAATTTCTTTCCGAGCTCCCTAAACTCTGCCTGCAAGACTTCGTCCCTCTTTCTACCGATGTTGTTGGTATTGATATGGACCAACCTCTGGCTGTTCATCCTGCCCTGCTCAGAGTGCTCTACAGCCAATCAGTGACATCCTTGACTGTGGCAGCAGGGAGGCAACGAACCAGCCTGGATTCCTGTCTGCAGTCACAGAAACACCTATCTGTTGCCCTAACTATCGAATCTCCTATCACTATTGCTATTCTGACCTTCCTCCTTCCCTTCCTTACAACTTATCCACCTGTGGTGCTGGGGATTTGGCTGTGCTCCAAGAGGAGCCATCATTTCCAGCAGTATTCAGAATTGAACAATGGTTAGACAGTGAGATTCACTCAGTGGTCTCCTACACTACCTACCTGGTCCTCCTTAACTCTCTGGTGCTCAAACACTCCCTCTCTGCCTGCACACTCTTCAGCTGCAGGGTGACCACCTCCAGAATTGTGCTGTCCACATAGCTGTCAGCCTTGCGGATGCACTGCAGTGATACCAGCTGCTGCTCAAGCTCCAAAAGCCAGAGCCCGAGCTCCTCTAGCTGATGACACTGCCTGCACATGTGGTTGTCCAGGACATGAGAAGCATCCTGAAGTTCCCATGGAGCAGGTGGTGTATTTATTGAGATTGAGGTGCCCTGCTGTGCTTCTATTTATTAGACTATTAACTAAACTGATCATAAATAAATGTAAGACCTAATTACTTGATCTAGTTTAAGTTACAGGTAAGTTAAATTAAATATCGACTTGTAACCCCTCCTTGTGATGTGACATCCTCCTCCTTTTTGTTTACTGTGATGACATTTTCTCAAATTCCCTTGGTGTTTTTTTCTGCACTCTGCTAATTCTGCTGTCATCACTCTGTTCAAATCTCTGGCCTCTCCTGTGATGATGCATGCTCTGCTGATTCCTCTGTCGCCACACATTGTCTCTCTCTCTCAGCTGTAAGTGAATGACCCAGATTGTTTCTCTCTGTAGGTTCTGGTGCTAACTGCAGACTTTCCCTCTTTGGGTATCGGTTAGTTAAGTGTCAGCTGCAGCAGAATTCTGGCACTGGATCAAGGTGATTGGGACCGTGAGCAGTCGTTTCTGGCAGGATACCATCCCTCAAGCTACACCTGTTCCTTGAGTTTACTGTTGATGATGTGTTTTTTCATCTTACATTGAATGTACCGGACGTCTGGAGTGAAATGAAGATTGTTTTTCTCCTTGCATTTCTTATACCATGGCATATCCTGATTGAGTCACAGACAGGTAAAGCTGATTGATGTTTGTATTTAAAGCTACTGTTGCATCATTTCCTGGCGAGAAAGGTCACTATTAAAAAGCATGTGGAAGTAAAAGCCAACCAGTAAGGTTTGCAGAACAGTATTCAGTGGACTATACTGATGGATGAATGTAGGTGACTGTATATCTCTAGACATTGGGACCTGTGTACATTAGATGGCCTGAGAGAGTAATGAGCTACCTAGGATGTTAATTCCCACAGACACCAGGTACACAATGGTCCAACACACTGTTCTACTGTCCCTGGAAACTGCCTTTGAGTTCAGCTCAGGCTGATGGGGTGTAACTCACCTGGTAATTTTGATTTTTTTTTTCATAGTGACCCCTGACAGCGCAGTAGCCCGTAGCCCTCGAGGGGGGGAAGCAGGGAGCGAGTGGCCGTGGAGGGGAGGGGGAGTGAGCAGCTATGGGGGAGCGTGGGGGGATGTGGGGAGCGAGCGACCATGGCGGGGGGAGGGCAGGGGGGAAGGCGGGGAGCGAGCAGCCATGGGGGAGAGCACGGGGTGATGTCGGAAGCGAGCAGCTATTGGGGGCCGGGGGGAAGCGGGGAGCGAGCAGTCCTGGGGAAGCACGGGGGATGTGGGGGGCGAGTGGCCGTGAGGGGGAAGCACGGTGGGGAGGGGGATGCACAGCGGGAGTGGGGATTGTGGGGGGAGGGGGGACACAGGGGGGAGCGAGCAGCCATGGGGGAGCGCGGGGGGATGTGGGGAGCGAGCGGCCGTGGGGGGGAGGGGGAAGCGGGGAGCGAGCAGCCATGGGGGAGTGCGGGGGATGTGGGGAGCGAGCGGCCATTGTGGGGGGGAGGAAGTGTGGGGGAAGCGGGGAGGGGGAAGCAGGGGGAAAAGGGGGAGGAGGAAGCGGGGAGGGGGAATTATGGGGGAAGCACGGGGGAGAAGAGGGGTGGGGGGGAAGCGGGGAGTGAATGGATGGACAGCGAGGTGATGCAGAGCGAGGAACAATCGGCCAGGGGAGTGGGCGAGGGAACATCGAGGTCTGGAGCGATTGGTTTAGTTGGGGTGAAATCAGTCCTGGTCAGTCAGATAAAATGTGGATAACGAATTGGCAGCACAGTTTATACTCTGCCCAATTTACTTCTCCATCAATCAGGCTGCCAATTCACTGTTTGTCAAAAATATCATAACATGGAAATTCAATCGTAAAATTCCTTTTCTATTTAATAAGATTACTGGAATGTTCAATGGATCTGAGGATTATAGTTGGTATTCTGTACTGCATACGAGTATATTACAGGGCTTCCATCCAATTTCATGGAAGGTTAGTTTGCTGGAGCTAACTAGCCATAATCATTTCCTGTGATAAATTGAGCAGCGCCATCTTTAATCCTGGCAGCTGCCTCAATGTCGCAGACAGTGAAGTTTCACTGGAAGAGGCTGCATTTGTACGTATGCAATTACTGCACCACCTAGTGGTTGCGTTGTCAGCAAACTCAGCCTTTAAAAAATGAACAGAAAGTGCTGGAAAAGCTCAGCAAGTCTGGCAGCATCTGTGGAGAGAGAAGCAGAGTCAGCATTTCAGGTCAGTGACCCTTCTTCAGAACTGGCAGATATTAGAAATAGAACAAAGAACAGTACAGCACAGGAACAGGCCATTCGGCCCTCCAAGCCTGCGCCGATCTTGATGCCTGCTTAAAAAAATTCAAATTAAGAAGGAACTTCTTCACCCAGAGGGTTGTTAATCTATGGAATTCCTTGCCCAGTGAAGTAGTTGACGCTTCTTCAGTAAACGTTTTTAAAGCTAAGGAAGATATCTTTTTGAACAATTAAGGGATACGGTGAGAGCGCGGGTAAGTGGATCTGACTCCACGAAAAGATCAGCCATTATGTTATTGAATGGCGGAGCAGGCTCGAGGGGGCGGACGGCCTACTTCTGCTCCTAGTTCTTAAGATCTGCTGCACTTCCGGCGACCGTATCCCTCTCTAACAAGTATACCGTTTTGGATACTGCTGGGGGGGAGATGGCCTATCAGGGGAAAACAACAGCAGCAGCCAGAGCAGTGGCACCACGGCTGGCTCTGTTGTTCAGCAGGGAGGGACAAAGCGCAGAAGAGCAATAGTTAGAGGGGACTCTATAGTCAGGGGCACAGATAGGCACTTCTGTGGATGTGAAAGAGACTCCAGGATGGTATATTGCCTCCCTGGTGCCAGGGTCAAGGATGTCTCTGAACGGACAGAGGGCATTCTGAAGGGGGAGGGTGAACAGCCAGAGGTTGTGGTACACATCGGTACCAACGACATCGGCAGGAACAGTGATGAGGTCCTGCAGGGGGAATTTAGGGAGTTAGGTAGAAAGTTAAAAGACAGGACCTCGAGGGTTGTAATCTCGGGATTACTCCCTGTGCCACGTGCCAGTGAGGCTAGAAATAGGAAGATAGTGCAGCTAAACACGTGGCTGAATAGCTGGTGTAGAAGGGAGGGTTTCAGATATCTGGACCATTGGAATCTCTTCAGGGACAGGTGGGACCTGTACAAGAAGAACGGATTCCATCTGAACTGGAGGGGGAACCAGTATCCTTGCGGGGAGGTTTGCGTCACTCGGGAGGGTTTAAACTAGTGTGGCAGAGGGGTGGGAACCAGCGCAGTAGGACAGCAAGTGAAATAAATGAGGGGGAACGAGTAATTAAGGCCAGTAAGACGAAGAGGTAGAGCAGGCAGGGAGATGTTGCGGAGCACAATGGGACTGGTGGTCTGAAGTGCATTTGTTTCAATGCGAGAAGTATAACTGGTAAGGCAGATGAACTTAGAGCTTGGATTAGTACTTGGAACTATGATGTTGTTGCGATTACAGAGACTTGGTTGAGGGAAGGACAGGATTGGCAGCTAAATGTTCCAGGATTTAGAAGCTTCAGGCGGGATAGAGGGGGATGTAAAAGGGGTGGGGAAGTTGCATTACTGGTTAAGGAGAATATCACAGCTGTACTGCGGGAGGACACCTCGGAGGGGTCATGCAGCGAGGCAGTATGGGTGGAGCTCAGGAATAGGAAGGGTGCAGTCACGATGTTGGGGGTTTTCTACAGGCCTCCCAACAGCCAGCGGGAGGTAGAGGAGCAGATATGTAGACAGAGTTTGGAAAGATGTAAAGGTAACAGGGTTGTAGTGGTGGATGATTTTAACTTCCCCTATATTGACTGGGACTCACTTAGTGTTCGGGGCTTGGATGGGGCAGAATTTGTGAGGAGCATCCAGGAGGGCTTCTTGAAACAATATGTAGATAGTCCAACTAGGGATGGGGCCGTACTGGACCTGGTATTGGGGAATGAGCCCGGCCAGGTTGTCGAAGTTTCAGTAGGGGAGCATTTCGGGAACAGTGACCATAATTCCATAAGTTTTAAGGTACTTGTGGATAAGGATAAGAGTAGTCCTCGGGTGAAGGTGCTAAATTGGGGGAAGGCTAATTATAACAATATTAGGCAGGAATTGAAGAATTTAGATTGGGGCGGCTGTTTGAGGGTAAATCAACATCTGACATGTGGGAGTCTTTCAAACATCAGTTGATTAGAATCCAGGACCAGCATGTTCCTGTGAGGAAGAAGGATAAGTTTGGCACGTTTTGGGAACCTTGGATAATGCGGGATATTGTGAGCCGAGTCAAAAAGAAAAAGGAAGCATTTCTAAGGGCTGGAAGGCTAGGCACAGACAAATCCCTTGAATATAATTGGGTGTCACAGTGGCGCAGTGGTTAGCACCGCAGCCTCAGAGCTCCAGGGACACGGGTTCAGTTCTGGGTACTGCCTGTGCGGAGTTTGCAAGTTCTCCTTGTGACCGTGTGGGTTTTCGCCAGGTGCTCCGGTTTCCTCCCACCGCCAAAGACTTGCAGGTGATAGGTAAATTCGCCATTATAAATTGCCCCTAGTGTAGGTCGGGATGACTGGAACGGTTAGTATAAATGGGTGGTTCTTGGTCGGCACAGACCCGGTGGGCCGAAGGGCCTGTTTCAGTGCTGTATCTCTAAATAAATAAAGACAGTAAAAAGGAACTTAAGCAAGGAGTCAGGAGGGCTAAAAGGGGTCATGAAAAGTCATTGGCAAACAGGATTAAGGATAATCCCATATACATATATAAAGAGCAAGAGGGTAACTCGGGAAAGGGTTGGCCCACTCAAGGACAGAGGAGGGAATCTAAGTGTGGAGCCAGAGGAAATGGGCGAGGTACTAACTGAGTAATTTGCATCAGTATTCACCAAAGAGAAGGGCTTGGTGGATGATGAGCCTGGGGAAGGGAGTGCAGATAGTCTCAGTCATCTCATTATCAAAAAGGAGGAGGTGTTGGGTGTCTTGCAAAGCATTAAGGTAGATTCGTCCCCATGGCCTGATGGGATCTACCCCAGAATACTAAGGGAGGCAAGGGAAGAAATTGCTGGGGAGTTGACAGAAATCTTTGCATCCTCATTGGCTACAGGTGAGGTCCCAGAGGACTGGAGAATAGCCAATGTGGTTCCTTTGTTTAAGAAGGGTGGTAAGGATAATCCAGGAAATTATAGGCCGGTGAGCCTTACATCAGTGGTAGGGAAATTATTAGAGAGGATTCTTCGGGACAGGATTTACTCCCATTTGGAAACAAACAAACTTATTAGCGAGAGACAGTATGGTTTTGTGAAGGGGAGGTCGTGTCTCACTAATTTGATTGAGTTTTTTGAGGAAGTGACAAAGATGATTGATGAAGGAAGGGCGGTGGATGTTATCTATGTGGACTTCAGTAAAGCCTTTGACAAGGTCCCTCATGGCAGACTGGTACAAAAGGTGAAGTCACACGGGATCAGAGGTGAGCTGGCAAGATGGATGCAGAACTGGCTCTGTCATAGAAGACAGAGGGTAACAGTGGAAGGGTGCTTTTCTGAATGGAGGGATGTGACTAGTGGTGTTCCGCAGGGATCAGTGCTGGGACCTTTGCTCTTTGTAGTGTATATAAATAATTTGGAGGAAAATATAGCTGGTCTGATTAGTAAGTTTGCGAACGACACAAAGGTTGGCGGACTTGCGGATAGTGGTGAGGAATGTCAGAGGATACAGCAGGATATAGATCGGTTGGAGACTTGGGCGGAGAAATGGCAGATGGAGTTTAATCTGGACAAATGTGAGGTAATGCATTTTGGAAGGTCTAATGCAGGTGGGAAGTATACAGTGAATGGCAGAACCCTTAGGAGTATTGACAGGCAGAGAGATCTGGGCGTACAGGTCCACAGGTCACTGAAAGTGTCAACGCAGGTGGATAAGGTAGTCAAGAAGGCATACGGCATGCTTGCCTTCATCGGTCGGGGCATAGAGTATATAAATTGGCAAGTCATGCTGCAGCTGTACAGAACTTTAGTTAGGCCACACTTAGAATATTGCGTGCAATTCTGGTCGCCACACTACCAGAAGGACGTGGAGGCTTTGGAGCGGGTACAGAAGAGGTTTACCAGGATGTTGCCTGGTCTGGAGGTCATTAGCTTTGAGGAGAGGTTGGATAAACTTGGATTGTTTTCACTGGAACGACGGAGGTGGAGGGGTGACATGATAGAGGTTTACAAAGTTATGAGCGGCATGGACAGAGTGGATAGTCAGAAGCTTTTTCCCAGGGTGGAAGAGTCAGTTACTAGGGGACATAGGTTTAAGGTGAGAGGGGCAAAGTTTAGAGGGGATGTGCAAGGCAAGTTCTTTACACAGAGGGTGGTGAGTGCCTGGAACTTGCTGCCGGGGGAGGTGCTGGAAGCAGGTGCGATAGAGACGTTTAAGAGGCATCTTGACAAATACATGAATAGGATGGGAATAGAGAGATACGGTCTCCGGAAGTGCAGAAGGTTTTAATTTAGGCAGGCATCAAGATCGGCGCAGGCTTGGAGGGCCGAATGGCCTGTTCCTGTGCTGTACTGTTCCTTGTTCTTTGTCAAGATGCCTCTTAAATGTCGCTATCGTACCTGCTTCCACCACATCCCCCGGCAGTAAGTTCCAGGCGGAAATGTAAAAGATTTTAAGCAAGTAAAGTGGGGGTGGGGCAAGAGATAACAAAAGAGAATGTGTTGCTGGGACATGGTCACAGATTAGCTGACCAGAAGGTCATGGAGCAAAGGCAATCAATATGTTAATAGTGTCATAATATAAAAGCAAAATACTGCGGATGCTGGAAATCTGAAACAAAAACAAGAAATGCTGGAATCACTCAGCAGGTCTGGCAGCATCTGTGGAAAGAGAAGCAGAGTTAACGTTTCGGGTCAGTGACCCTTCTTCGGAACTGCATCGGAGAGTTCTGAAGAAGGGTCGCTGACCCGAAACGTTAACTCTGCTTCTTTCCACAGATGCTGCCAGACCTGCTGAGTGATTCCAGCATATCTTGAATATGTTAATAGTGTGTTGAAAGACAAAGCATTCGTACAGAAAGGGTGTTAATGGACTGAAAACTGAACAGCCACAAGCACAAACATGACTAAAAACAGTGAGGGCGGCACAGTGGCGCAGTGGTTAGCACCGCACCCTCACAGCTCCAGGGACCCGGGTTCGATTCCAGGTACTGCCTGTGTGGAGTTTGCAAGTTCTCCTTGTGTCTGCGTGGGTTTTCTCCGGGTGCTCCGGTTTCCTCCCACAAGCCAAAAGACTTGCAGGTTGATAGGTAAATTGGCCATTATGAATTGTCACTAGTATAGGTAGGTGGTAGGGAAATATAAGGATAGGTGGGGATGTTTGGTAGGAATATGGGATTAGTGTAGGATTAGTATAAATGGGTGGTTGATGTTCGGCACAGACTCGGTGGGCCGAAGGGCCTGTTTCAGTGCTGTATCTCTAATCTAAAAAAAAAATCTAAACAAACTAAAATAAAATAAGCACAAAAAAAAATAAAAATTAACTGAAGATAAAAGTAAAATGGGGGGGCCCCATCATGCTCTGAAATTATTGAACTCAATGTTCAGTCCGGCAGGCTGTAGCGTTCCTAATCGGTAAATGAGATGCTGTTCCTCGAGCTTGCGTTGATGTTCACTGGAACACTGCAGCAATCCCAGGACACCTTCCCCTGATTTTTTAACAAAGTGATTGATGACAACGCTACGTCATCAGGATGCGCCACGGTGCGCACAAGCGCACACGGTCTCAGGCCCTCTGATGACATACGTCATCGCGTAACGTCATCTTCCTCGGGGAACACACCAGGTTGGCCTCCGCGCATGAGCAAACTGGTCCTGGCAAGCCGGACCGCAGCGCATGCGCAGAGGGCCTGAGACCGTGTGCGCTTGTGCGCACCGTGGCGCATCCTGATGACGTAGCGTTGAAAATGGAAGGAGGAGAGGTTTCGTCAGGCATTTTATCTCAGTTATTTAGTCATTTTGGACATTTGCTTCATTTTTATTACAGAGTTCCAAGGTAAGTTGCTCTGAAAATATTTACATTGTCTGGGGCACCGCATGTGCTCCAGTCCCTGTTGTTAAGTTGATCTGAAAACATTTCAAAGAAGGGAGGGAAGAAGGGAAGGGAGGGAGGGAAGGAGGAAGGGAGGGAAGGGGGGGGGAGCAGCGGAGCGGAAGAGCAGTGCCTTTTTCTGTGCATGCGCCATAAACACAAGGACTGGCTGATGAGATGGAGCCAATTAATTTGCCCAACAATTGCCCGGAAGCACCTTCTGATGGAGGTGGCCATGCACTGGACATCAGTCACGTGCCACAATCTATGGATCCTGAGCGTTTCACCCCCTGACCTAATGATCTGATGGACCATACATACGCCTGCCTGTTCAAAGCTCCACTTCCCCCACCTGCGGTACCCTCTCCTTGCTGTTCAGTTACACAGTCACCTGTTCCTGCACCCATCCAAGCAGTGCACATGGACACACAGCCACCTGTTCCTACACCCATCCGAGCAGTGCACGTGGACACACAGCCACATGTTTCCCCATCCGCCCTTGAAACAACCATGCAGAGCCCTATGAGACTCCGCAATTGCCAGCTGCTGCCTGTCAAGCAGAGAAGGCGTCCAAAGGGGTCAAGCACTTGGGGAACATTCAGCAAGAAGAGACTGAGCACTAAAAGAAACAAGCATGCCGTGTTCAGTGGTAGCACAAATGTGAATGCTCTTGCTGCGTACACAACTGGTGAGGTGGGAGTGCAGCCACACCATTCTCCATCCTCAGTGTTGCTTTAAGGCAAAGATAGATAAGAGTGAAAGAAATGGAAGATGATGCTGATAGTAGTAGGCAGGATTAAATGGGAATGGATGGGAAGACGCACGAGTAACATAACCACTAGCAGGGAACTGCTGGGCTAAATGGCCAGCTTTATGTTCATAGTCCAAAAGAAATGTGCTTCTTTTTCCAGCACCCTCACATCATTCATGTTTTCCCTGAGAGCAGCATTGAACCATCACGAGATAGGGGCAGTTACATCATCCTGACTCCTACAGCTGAGGTGGGTACTAAGTGATTCATTGGCCTATACTGCAGAACACAAAGCATGCGCAACAGTAATTTCATTGGAGGGAGGGAAGCTCTGACACTGATGTTCTTTCATTATTTCCTTTCATGTAAAATGTGCCCTTGAGAAAACAATTGTTGACACTGAAGGACGGCATTCCAGCAAAGGAGGCAGTGCAGGAGATGACGCAAGGATGTGATGATTCCTGCATCTGAGGTGGGTAATAAGTGCTTCATTGGCGACGTTATCAATTGGTGCCTTCACTGCAGAACTTAAAAAGGTGTGCGCAACAGTAATTTCAGTGGATGGAGGGAGGCAAGCTCTGACTCTGATTTGCTTTTCTTCTTTTCATGTAAAACATGCCGTCGAGAAAACAATCCTTGAGACTTAAGGTCAGCATTCAAGCAACGAAGGCAACTGGATCATGCTGCGGAGCTCATCACGATGTGGAAAGGAACATTGCATTTATGGATGAATTGGGAATGCACATTGGGAATGCTTTTGGGGAGCATTCACCAAGAATAGACTGAGCTCAGACTCTTGTGACTTTGCCTTCTTCACATGGACAATACAGTAGTGAAATAGAGAGCCAAGCGTTCATTCACCACAAGGCTCTCCAGGAACAATCTCTTTAGATGTGCATAGCAGAGACTCGGCCTGTCTGTCTCACGGGAATGCTGGACACAACAATCATGTATCCATGCACAGCAGTGCCTCGGATACTTAATGAACTTAATAAAACTTTTCAATAATTAAACCCAAACTGTTGAGGCTTTGTTTTGCTTGCTATTTCCCCGACTTTGCAACTGCACTTCAGATATTCAACTATGGTGGAGGGGTGGGTGAAGAGGGGTGGGGAGAGCGGGGAGGGGTGGGGAGAGGGAGCATGCAAAATGCAGGGACCAGACAGTTGCAATACCTGAAGTACTGTGGAGAAGTAGAGAAAGCAACTGGGTAAGGGAGAAAGCAACTGGATTGGGCATCCGCAGCTGGAGGGAACGGCTGAATGGAGAGGGCCGGAAGCGAGAGGCCGTAGAGAGCCGCGGGGAGCGAGCGTGCGAAGACCTTGGTGTCACCGGGTCCAGGGACTGGCCAGTAAGTCTTTTGCTGTTGTGTTTATGGCGCATGCACAGAAAAAAGCACTCCTCTTCCACTCCGCTGCTCCCCCCCCCCCACTCTCTCCCCTTCCTCCCTCTCCCCCCCTCCATCTCCCTCTTCCTCCCTCTCCCTCTTTTCCCCCCCTCCCTCTCCCTCTTTCCTCCCTCTCCCTCTTTTCCCCCCCTCCCTCTCCCTCTTTCCCCCCCTCCCTCTCCCTCTTCCCCCCTCCCTCTCCCTCTTCCCCCCCTCCCTCTCCCTCTTCCCCCCCTCCCTCTCCCTCTTCCCCCCTCCCTCTCCCTCTTCCCCCCCCTCCCTCTCCCTCTTTTCCCCCCCTCCCTCTCCCTCTTTTCCCCCCCCTCCCTCTCCCTCTTCCCCCCCCCCCCCCCGCATCACCGCTACCGCTGGTCCCCCCGCGCTGCTCTCCCCGACCCGCTCCACTCTCTCACTCTGGCCATTGTATTCTGCCACGTGTTTGTTAGGTTTCATCTCTGTGATTCTTTGAGCAGCGCCATCTTTAGTCCTGGCAACTGCTACAGTCGCAAGCTGTGACGTTTTCGTGGCACATGCTGTATTTGCGCATGTACCAAAACAGCGCCACCTACCGATCGCGTTGTCAACAATTGCGGTCATTTTTTAAAGCTATTTCCAGGCACTAACAGCTGTTACTCACCAACCAATCACCTTGCAGCTTTCCTGTGACGTCACTGTTGACTTTTTTTTTTCCAACTCTGGCACGCCTGGACTGCTCTCCCCACCGGTCCGACTCCTCTCTGTTCCGGTCCCGGAAGGTAGGTGACTGGGCCTCGATCCTCTGGCTCAATTTATCGGCTCCTCTCTTGGCGTTCTCCCCACAGGTCTGACTCCTCTCCGCTCTGCTCCTGGAAGGTGAGTGACTGGGCCTCAATCCTCGGTCTCAATTTATCGGCTCCTCTCTCCGTGTTCTCCCCACAGGACTGCTCCGCTCGTGGAAGGTAAACTAGTGAGAAACATAAAACCGGACTGTAAAAGCTTCTCTCAGTGTGTAAAAAGGAAAAGGTTAGCATAAACAAATGTGTGTCCATTACAAGTGGAGTCAGGAGAATATCTAATGGGGAATAAGGAAATGACAGGGAAACGAAACAAAGACTTTGTGTCTGCCTTCACGGAGGAAAATACAAAAAGTCTCTGGGAAATAATGAAGGATCAAGGGACTAGTGTAAATGAGCTGAAAGATATTAATGTTAGTAAATAAATAGTACTAGAGAAATTAATGGGACTTAAAGTAGATAAATCCCCTGGATCCGATGATCTACATCCTAGTGTGTTAAAAGAGGTGTCTGTAGAGATAATAGATGCTTTGGTGATCATCTTTCAAAATTCTATAGACTTTGGAATGATTCCTGCAGATTGGAAGGTGGGAAACTCTTTGCCCAGTATGTAGCAAGTCCAACAAGAGAGGGTGCAGTTTTAGACTTAGTTTTAGGAAATGAAGCTGGGCAGGTGGAAGGAGTGGCAGTGGGAGAGCATTTTGGTGGTAGCGATCATAATTCAGTTTTAACATAATTATGGAAAAGGACAGAGATAGAACACTCTGTCTCCTACAGCTGAGCCAATTTTGAATCCACCTTATCAAGTTACCTTGTATCCCATGTGCATTTACTTTCTTAGTCTCCCATGTGGGACCTTGTCAAAGGCTTTGCTGAAATCCATGTAAACTACATCAACTGCACTACCCTCATCTACACACCTGGTCACATGCTCAAAAAATTCAATCAAATTTGTTCGGCATGACCTCCCTCTGACAAAGCTATGCTGACTATTCCTAATCAAATTTTGCCTCTCCAAGTGGTGATAGATTCTCTCCTTCAGAATTTTCTCCAATAGTTTCCCTACCACTGACGTGAGACTCACTGGTCTGTAGTTCCCTGGCTTATCTCTACAACCTTTCTTAAATAGTGGGACGACATTAGCTGTCCTCCAGTCCTCTGGCACCTCCCCCGTGGCCAGAGAGGAATTAAAAATTAGGGTCAGAGCCCCTGCAATCTCCACCCTCACCTCCCACAGCATCCTGGGACACAAATTGTCCGGACCTGGAGATTTGTCCACTTTTAAGCCTTCCAAAACCTCCAATACCTGGTCACTTCCTATGATAATTTGCTCAAGAACCTCACAGTCTCTCTCTCTGTCTGAGTTCCATATCTACATCCTCACTCTCTTGGGTGAAGACAGATGTGAATTATTCGTTCAACACCCTACCAAAGTCTTCCGGCTCCACCCACAGATTTCCCCCTTGGCCCCTATGGGTCCTACTCCTACTCCCAATAAGCTTTCTCCCCCTTGCTTATCAAGAATCTATCTACCTCAGCCTTAAAAATATTCAAATACTCTGTTTCCACTGCCTTTTGAGGAAGTGAGTTCCAAAGACTCATGACCTTCTGAGAGAAAAGATTTCTCCTCATCTCTGTCTTAAATGTTTTAAACAGTGATCCCTAATTCTAGATTATCCCACAAGAGGAAACATCCTTTCCAAATCCAACCTGTCAAGACCCCTCAGGATCTTATATGTTTCAATCAGGTTGCCTCTTACTCTTCTAAACTCCAGCGGATACAAGCCTAGCCTGTCCAACCTTTCCTCAT
Organism: Heterodontus francisci; assembly: GCF_036365525.1. NCBI lineage: Eukaryota > Metazoa > Chordata > Chondrichthyes > Heterodontiformes > Heterodontidae > Heterodontus > Heterodontus francisci. The sequence continues at coordinate 1,366,050 of NC_090399.1, read as the reverse complement.
AAGCCGACCCATCCATTCCAGGTATTTGCCTTATTTATTAGTATTGACCTTCTCTGAAGTGCTTCCAACACATTTACATCCTTCCTGAAATAAGGAGACCAATACTGTACACAGTACCTCCTCCTCCCACCAGCATCCTCCTACCCCTGTGTAGGGGCCCTAACAACCCCACTGCCTTGAGGGCGTCTCAGGAGAGACCAAGGCTAAGGGAGTAAACCCTAACAGAAAATCCGGAGCGGAACCCCGTAGGCGGTCATGTGTCACCTTTGGTATGTTTCCGGCAGTTCCTGCAGCCATACTGGTGCCAATCGTCGTGCTCTGCACTCCTTTGGACCCCACCAGAAAGGCCGAGAGGGGGGTTTTGACGCTTGGGCAACTCTCAACCTCCATACATTCGCCCAGGCATGCGCCATGGAGAGGTCACTCCATACTCGCCTCACAGCGACCGGAACAACACGGAAGGCAGCAGTTACAGGTTATAAGTCCAGAATATTGGCCTTTATAGCCACTCCAGGCGCTGCTCCACAAACCACTGACCACCTCCAGGCGCTTACCCATTGTCTCTTGAGACAAGGAGGCCAAAGGAAGGTGGGAAACATAACCTTACTATTTAAGAAAGGAGGGAGAGAGAAAACGGGGAACTATAGACCAGTTAGTCTAACATCAGGGAAAATGCTAGAATCTATAATAAAGGATGTGATAACAGGACACTTAGAAAATAATGGTAGGATTAGGCAGAGTCAACATGGATGTATGAAAGGGAAATCATGGTTAACAAATCTATTGCAGTTTTTGAGGATGTAACTGGTAAAATAGATCAGTGGGGGAACTAGTGGATGTGGTATATTTAGATTTTCAGAAAGCTTATGATAAGATCCCACACAGGAGGTTTATTTGTAAACAAAATTAGAACACATGAGAATGGGGGGAATATACTGGCATAGATTGAGAACTGATTCATGGACAGAAAACAGAGAGTAGAAATAAATGGCTCATTTTCAGGATGGCAGGCTGTGACTAGTGGTGGACTGCAAGGATCAGTGCTTGGGGCCCCAGCTATTTACAATCTATATCAATGATTTGAATGTGGGGATAAAATATAATAGTTACAAGTTTGCGGATGACACAAAACTAGGTGGACGTGTGAGTTGTGCAGAGGATGCAAAGCCACTTCAAGTGAATTTGAAGATGCTAAGTACGTGGCAAAAATTTGGCAGGTGGAATACAATGTGGAGAAATGTGAGGTTATCCACCTTGGTAGGAAAAACAGAAATACAGAGTATTTGTTAAATGGTGAGAGGCTGGGAAGTGTTGAATTTCAAAGGGACTTGGGTGTCCTCGTTTATGAGTCACTGAAAGCTAACGTGCAGCTACAGCAAGCAATTAAGAAGGCAAATGGTATGTTGGCCTTTATTACAAGAGAATTTGAGTACAGGAGTAAAGATGTCTTACTGCAATTATATAGAACCTTGGTGAGACCACACCTGGAGTATTGTGTACTATTTTGGACTCCTTACCTAAGGAAGATAAACTTGCGATAGAGGGAGTGCAACGAAGGTTCACCAAGATAATTCTTAGGTTGGAGGGAGAAGCAGAGTTATCGTTTCAAGTCGGTGACCTTTCATCAGAAGTGGCAAAGGTTAGAAAAGAATTAGGTTTTAAGCAAGTGAAGGGTAGGGTGGGATTTGGTGGGGAAGAGAACAAAAGGGAAGGTGTGTGATAGGGCAGAGGGCAGGAGAGATGAAATAAGAAAGCTGTCCTGGGACAAAGTCAAAGAGTGTGCTAATGCTTGTGGTGAAAGACAAAGCATTAGTCCAGAGAGAGTGTTAATGGCGGAATAATGAGCAGCTCTGACTGTGTGAAAAACAAGCACATTGTTAAAAAAATAAAGCAATAGAAAAATGCCAGTCATGCTCTGAAGTTATTGAACTCAATGTTCAGTCTGCAAGGCTGGGGATTGCCTAATCGAAAGATCAGGTGCTGCTCCTCGAGCTTGCGTTGATGTTCACTGAAACACTGGAGCAGGCCAAAGACACAAATGTTGGGATGAGGGCAGGGGGGGAGGTGGTGGGGTGGGTGGGTGGGCAGAGGGGGGTGGGGGTGGAGTGGGCAGGGGTGGTTGGGCGGTGGGGTGGGCAGGGGGGTGGAGGGGGAGGCAGGGGTGGGTGGGCAGGGGGGGTGGAGGGGGTGGGCAGGGGTGGGTAGGCGTGGGGGGTGGTGGTGGGGTGGGGGAGCGGGGGGTGGGCAGGGGTGGGTGGGCCGGGGGTGGGGGGGGATGGTCAGGGGCCGGTGGGTGGGATGGATGTGCTGAAATGGCAAGCGACTGGAAGCTTGGGGTCATGCTTTTGGACTAAGTGGAGGTGTTGCGCAAAGCAGTCACCCAATCTGGTTTGCTCTCCCCAGTATAGAGGTGAGCACATTGTGAGCAGTGAATACAGTTTACTACATTGAAAGAAGTACAAGTAAATTGCTGCTTCACCTGAAAGGAGTGTTTGGAGCCTGGGATAGTGAGGAGATTAAAGGGCAGCTGTTATACCAGCTGCAATTGCATGGGAAGGGGACAAGGTGTCAGGGGTAATGGAGGAGTGGACCAGGGTGTCACCGAGGGAACAATTCCTTTGGAATACTGTGCAGTGCTGGCAAGGTCAGCATTTGTTGCCCATCCCAACATGCCTTTGACAACTGAGTGACTTGCTCACCTATTTTAAAGGGCAGTTAAGAGTCACCCACATTGCTGTGAGTCGAGTCACATGTAGGCCAGACCAGGTAGGAAAGCAGATTTCTTTCCCTAAAGGGCATTAGTGAACCAGATGGGTTTTTTTTTGCCAACTGATGATGGTTTCATGGCACCACTACTGAGACTAGCTTTCAATTCCAGATTTTATTAATTAATTGTAATTATTAATTAAATTCTACCTGCTGCCATGGTGGGATTTGAACCCATGTCCCCAGAGTTTTATGCTGGACTTCTGCATCATTAGTTCACTGACATTGCCAGTACATCACCACCTCTCCCAGCTATGTACACAGTGTGAGTATTAATCACCCACAGGTTCAAACCCCTCCACAGTCCCACCATTTGTCTGCTATTTCAGGGCACACATTCCTCCTGACTGGATCAGTGAAGGCCAGTACACTGAGTGAGGACCTGCAGACCTCCACAAGGGCAGATGTTTCTCACGAAAAGGACCCAGGCCCTGAAAGACAGGGTTTATTTTCCTTTTTGCTCATGTGGCCCAAGGAATTTCAGGGCTCCAATCTCTGACCCAATGTTGAGCTTTCACCACATCCTTTCCTGGCTCCATTTTCACCACAGGACATTGTTATGGCCCCTGGAGTGAGATGGCTGGTTTGTGTTCACTGAGGAGTTTCTATTAGAGACTCACTGACTGTGATTGAGTCCATACACCTCATTCTTCTCCAACATTCAGCTTCAGATTCGGGCTGTAGATGTGGAGGGTCCATGTGAGTTACCCAGTCTCTCCCTAATGTTAAAATCCTCTGTTTCATCTCTTTCCAGATACTTTTGTCATCCATGGAATATCCAGTAACTCCAGCCTGGTAAACAGTGTTATCGCATTGAACTGTTCAGTCACAGGAGGGAGAGGTCTGTCTATCACGTGGCTCGCAATAGGACAAGCCATTCATGATGAGCGTTACAGATTGGTCAATGATAACAGGACTTTAATCATTGATATGGCACAGGTATCAGATTCTGGCACCTACACCTGTTTCGTAGAGAACCGAATAAGTAAAAGCAGCAGATCCTACCACCTGATAGTCCAGAGTGAGTGTGTAAAGTTTTCTCTTTAGTATGTAAAGATATAGCTTCCTTGTAACAAAGTTTCTTGCAATACAATTCACTGTGTTTTTAATTCAGGGTACATGAAATGAATGCTTTCTCCAAAAGTGTATGCAATGCAATGTAAACTCTGGGTGGTAACCAACAGGGGGGGGTTGACTTTGATATTCCTGCAAGTGTGTGTGGGTGACCAATGCTGGCAATGTGGTTTGGAATACACTTTACCAACATGGATCTAGTAAGTGGGAGGACAGAATTCCCACTTTAGGGACATTTCCTGCCACGTCTTTTGACCTGTGCATTTGGGAACTGGAATGCCAAGTCATTCCTCTAACCTCCAATTTCACTGACACATACAACAAAGATTAAAGCCCAGTCACACCCTGACCTTTCTTAAAGATCAACTGCTAGAATTACCATTGCTGCACTGATCTGCTCTGGCAGCACAAGACGATGAGTGAACAAACAGGTGAGGATTGTCTGCAGCCAACAGCTCAGAACTGACCACCAAAAAACCCCTGTCACCCACAGCTGAGGACTGTCCAGTCTGTGTATCCAGCACACCAGAAAGGCTCAAATGTGTTCATGTGATAGGCAGTAATGTTCTCACTGGACAGGCACATATGTGTTCACTTGAGGGCATGTATGTGTTCACCAGATGGGCAGGAATGTGTTCACCTGATGGGCAGGAATGTGTTCACCAGATGGGCAGGAATGTGTTCACCAGATGGGCAGGAATGTGTTCACCAGATGGGTAAGAATGTGTTCATCAGATGGGCAGGAATGTGTTCACCTGATGGGCAGGAATGTGTTCACCTGATGGGCACGAATGTGTTCACCAGATGGGTAGGAATGTGTTCACCAGATGGGTAGGTATGTGTTTACCAGATGGGCATGAATGTGTTTACCAGATGGGCATGAATGTGTTCACCAGATGGGCATGAATGTGTTCACCAGATGGGTAGGTATGTGTTTACCAGATGTGTAGATATGTGTTTACCAGATGTGTAGATATGTGTTTACCAGATGTGTAGGTATGTGTTTACCAGATGGGCATGAATGTGTTTACCAGATGGGCACGAATGTGTTCACCAGATGGGCACCTATGTGTTCACCAGATGGGCACCTATGTGTTCACCAGATGGGTAGGAATGTGTTCACCAGATGGGTAGGAATGTGTTCACCAGATGGGCACGAATGTGTTCACCAGATGGGCAGGAATGTGTTCACCAGATGGGTAGGAATGTGTTCACCAGATGGGCACCTATGTGTTCACCAGATGGGCACGAATGTGTTCACCAGATGGGCAGGAATGTGTTCACCAGATGGGCACCTATGTGTTCACCAGATGGGCACGAATGTGTTCACCAGATGGGCAGGAATGTGTTCACCAGATGGGCAGGAATGTGTTCACCAGATGGGCACGAATGTGTTCACCAGATGGGCACCTATGTGTTCACCAGATGGGCACGAATGTGTTCACCAGATGGGCACGAATGTGTTCACCAGATGGGCACCTATGTGTTCACCAGATGGGCACGAATGTGTTCACCAGATGGGCACGAATGTGTTCACCAGATGGGCACGTATGTGTTCACCAGATGGGCACGAATGTGTTCACCAGATGGGCACGTATGTGTTCACCAGATGGGCACGTATGTGTTCACCAGATGGGCACGAATGTGTTCACCAGATGGGCACGAATGTGTTCACCAGATGGGCACGTATGTGTTCACCTTATTGTATTATCTGTTTCTAGATGAATACACATGGAGCTGAAGGGCAGGAATAGAGGTTGAACACAAAGCTTCAATGGAGACTTGTTGCTTCAACTTACATGTGCTAACTGACTGTGCAAGAGAACTGAATCACATGGTGACATACATGTTAGCATAAACACATATTTAAATGATTATATTTAACATATTAACAATTACACTTTCACAACATCACCTTCCCTTAAATATCAAAGCCATAATATAACATTATTTGTATATGAATAAGCAACCCTTATGAGGTAGAAGAAATCTGGCAACCATAACACTATTTCCATAAAACATTCAGCTCTGAGAAGAACATTTGGAACATTGTTCTTCAAGGTGTTGTCTACATTTGGAACTGTTCTGGTTGTCAGCTTACTCGGCTAGTCCTTCTGATAACAATATGCGGTATGTTCTCGAACGGTTCATCCTCTCCTCCTGAAAATTGTGTTTGGGAGGATAGTCCTCAGTTTTTGGTGTGTTGCTTGTTCTCTCTTTGTCTGCAAAATGTATGTGGGTATTCGTAAGTGATGCTGGTTGGTCACTTTGTGAATGGCAAGCAGAGTCCCCTGAGGTAAGATTGATTCCTTCGCCGTACTGTACCATTTGGTGTTGTCTCCTCATACGAACATGGTGCTTTGCATACCTTGGACATCTCTGCTAGGATCCATGTCTGTTCTCGCGGGTGCAGGACCCTTACCTTCTGGCCAACACATAGTGGCAGTAAATCTGCACCTTCATGCACGCCATGTACGTCTTTCATCTTATCTTGTTTCAGTCTGTGATCAAAGACGACTTGGTGAGATGATAGCTTGATAATGTGGTTCTCACCGGTGGACCAAACATAATGTCAGTAGGTGATGGCACTCTGAAGTCTAATGGCCTTGTGTGAAGATGCACTAACACAACTGGATATCTTGCCTGGTTTCTGAAGACTTTTTGATCAGCGATTTGATTTGTCCTAACCATACGTTCAGCCATCCCATTGGAAAAAGGATATGGGGTTGATGATGTGACATGGTTGATGGACCATCTCTCACCTGGAACGGTTTTCCTGTGTAATGTGCACTGTTGTCGGATACCACTTCTACCGGGCCACCAAAAAGAATAAAGGTGACACTGATGGTGTCAGTCACTGCTGTACTCAACATGTCTCAACACTGACGCACAATAGGAAAGTTGGAGTGACAATCAGTCACGAGCAGATCGTATTCTGTGCCCACAGATCTGTTGCTATCTTGATCCATGGTGATGATCATGAGGTTGAAAAGGCTCTTTCCATTGACTGGCCTGGTGTTCCTGATACACATCACAAGATCTCACCATCTGGTCAATATCCTTGCTGATGCTGGGACAGAACACTGACTCACAAACAAGTCATCATATACTTTTTATTTCCATATGTCCTTGGTGGAGCTGTCCAAATAGGTCAGACTGTAGTATCGCTGGAGTAAAAACAAAAAGTGCTGGAAATATTCAGCAGGTCTGGACAGCATTTTTGGAGAGAGAAACAGAGTTTGTTTCAAGTCAATGACCTTTCATCAGAACTGGGAAAGTTAAAACTGCAGTAGGTTTTGAATAAGTGAAAGGGGGAGAGAGGGAGAAAGCATAAAAGTGAAGGACTGTAAAATGGTGCAGAGCAGGAGAGATTAAAAATAGATTTCATGCGACAAGGCCAAAGAGAGTAGTGATAGGAGATGCAAAGAAACAAAAGACTTGACCAGAGGAGGTGTGAATGGCAGAATGACATCTAAAACTATAAACAAGAGAAGACTAACGATTAAAACAAAAGCTGTAAGGAAAAGGAAATAAAATGGGGGTTCTGAAGAACAAACATATTTGACTCGAGAAGTCCACTCGGTTCCTCTGTCCACAGATGCTGCCAGAGGTGCTGAGTATTTCCAGCAATTTTTTTTTTTTAGAATTAGAATATTACAGCGCAGTACAGGCCCTTCGGCCCTCGATGTTGCGCCGATCATCTGACCTACACTATTCCATTTACATCCATATGTCTATCCAATGACCACTTAAATGCCCTTAAAGTTGGCGAGTCTACTACTGTTGCAGGCAGGGCGTTCCACGCCCCTACTACTCTCTGCGTAAAGAAACTACCTCTGACATCTGTCCTATATCTTTCACCCCTCAACTTAAAGCTATGTCCCCTCGTGTTTGCCATCCTCATCCGAGGAAAAAGACTCTCACTATCCACCCTATCTAACCCTCTGATTATCTTGTATGTCTCTATTAAGTCACCTCTCCTCCTCCTTCTCTCTAACGAAAACAACCCCAAGTCCCTCAGCCTTTCCTCGTAAGACCTTCCTTCCATACCAGGCAACATCCTAGTAAATCTCCTCTGCACCCTTTCCAAAGCTTCGACATCCTTCCTATAATGCGGTGACCAGAACTGCACGCAATACTCCAGGTGCGGCCTCACCAGAGTTTTGTACAGCTGCATCATGACCCCGTGGCTCTGAAACTCGATCCCCCTACTAATAAAGGCTAACACACCATATGCCTTCTTAACAGCCCTATTAACCTGGGTAGCAACTTTCAGGGATTTATGTACCTGGATACCAAGATCTCTCTGTTCATCTACACTACCAAGAATCTTCCCATTAGCCCAGTACTCTGCATTGCTGTTACTCCTTCCAAAGTGAATCACCTCACACTTCTCCGCATTAAACTCCATTTGCCATCTCTCAGCCCAGCTCTGCAGCCTATCTATGTCCCTCTGTACCCTACAACACCCTTCGACACTATCCACAACTCCACCGACCTTCGTGTCATCCGCAAATTTACTAACCCACCCTTCTACACCCTCATCCAGGTCGTTTATAAAAATGACAAACAGCAGTGGCCCCAAAACAGAACCTTGCGGTACACCACTAGTAACTAAACTCCAGGATGAACATTTGCCATCAACCACCACCCTCTGTCTTCTTTCAGCTAGCCAATTTCTGATCCAAAGCTCTAAATCACCTTCAACCCCATACTTGCGTATTTTCTGCAATAGCCTACCGTGGGGAACCTTATCAAACGCCTTACTGAAATCCATATACACCACATCCACGGCTTTACCCTCATCCACCTGTTTGGTCACCTTCTCGAAAAACTCAATAAGGTTTGTGAGGCACGACCTACCTTTCACAAAACCGTGCTGACTATCGCAAATGAACTTATTCTTTTCAAGATGATTATAAATCCTGTCTCTTATAACCTTTTCCAACATTTTACCCACAACCGAAGTAAGGCTCACAGGTCTATAATTACCAGGGCTGTCTCTACTCCCCTTCTTGAACAAGGGGACAACATTTGCTATCCTCCAGTCCTCCGGCACTACTCCTGTCGACAATGACGACTTAAAGATCAACAACAACGGCTCTGCAATCTCCTCCCTGGCTTCCCAGAGAATCCTAGGATAAATCCCATCTGGCCCAGGGGACTTATCTATTTTCACTCTTTCCAAAATTGCTAACACCTCCTCCTTGTGAATCTCAATCCCATCTAGCCTAGTAGGCTGTATCTCAGTAATCTCCTCGGCAACATTTTCTTTCTCTACTGTAAATACTGACGAAAAATATTCATTTAACGCTTCCCCTATCTCCTCTGATTCCGCACACAACTTCCCACTACTATCCTTGATTGGCCCTGTTCTAACTCTTATCATTCGTTTATTCCTGATATACCTATAGAAAGCCTTAGGGTTTTCTTTGATCCTATCCGCCAATGACTTCTCGTGTCCTCTCCTTGCTCTTCTTAGCCCTCCCTTTAGATCCTTCCTGGCTAGCTTGTAACTCTCAAGCGCCCTAACTGAGCCTTCACGTCTCATCCTAACATAAGCCGCCCTCTTCCTCTTGACAAGCGCTTCAACTTCTTGAGTAAACCACGGCTCCCTTGCTCGACAACTTCCTCCCTGCCTGACAGGTACATACTTATCAAGGACACGCATTAGCTGCTTCTTGAATAAGCTCCACATTTCGTTTGTGCCCATCCCCTGCAGTTTCCTTCCCCATCCTACACATCCTAAATCTTGCCTAATCGCGTCATAATTTCCTTTCCCCCAGCTATAATTCTTGCCCTGCGGTATATACCTGTCCCTGCCCATCGCTAAGGTAAACCTAACCGAATTGTGATCACTATCGCCAAAGTGCTCACCTACATCTAAATCGAACACCTGGCCGGGTTCATTACCCAGTACCAAATCCAATGTGGCATCGCCCCTGGTTGGCCTGTCCACATACTGTGTCAGAAAACCCTCCTGCACACACTGGACAAAAACAGACCCATCTAAAGTACTCGAACTATAGTATTTCCAGTCAATATTTGGAAAGTTAAAGTCCCCCATAACCACTACCCTGTTACTCTCGCTCCTGTCGAGAATCATCTTTGCTATCCTTTCCTCTACATCTCTGGAACTATTCGGAGGTCTATAGAAAACTCCCAACAGGGTGACCTCTCCTCTCCTGTTTCTAACCTCGGCCCATACTACCTCAGTAGACGAGTCCTCAAACGTCCTTTCTGCCGCTGTAATACTTTCCTTGATTAACAATGCCACACCCCCCCCTCTTTTACCCTCTTCTCTGTTCTTTCTGAAACATCTAAATCCCGGAACCTGCAACATCCATTCCTGCCCCTGCTCTACCCATGTCTCCGAAATGGCCACAACATCAGGATCCCAGGTACCAACCCATGCTGCAAGCTCACCCACCTTATTCCTTATTTCTGTTATTATTTCTGACTTGAATTGCCATTGTCAATGGACAATCAATGCTGGCGACTCATCATTGCTGCCACCATATTATATTATCTCTGAAGGGCAGGCAAAGAGGTTCGACAAAGAGCTTCATTGCAGACGTCTTGTTCCGTCAGCTTACATGTGCTAACTGGCTATGCAAGAGAACTAAATCATGTGATCAAGTGCATCACTTTCTGTGATGATGTACATATTGGCACAAACATAGATTTAAATGATTATATTTAACATACTAACAAATACACCATCACATAAACATATTACGGGTTCCAATGTGTCCACCTGACGGACACTAATGTATTCCCCTGAACGGCTCTAATGTGTTCATCTGACAGGCTCTAATGTGTTCATCTGACGGGCTCCAATGTGTTTACTTGACGGGCTCTCATGTGTTCATCTGACGGGCTCTAATGTGTTCATCTGACGGGCTCTAATGTGTTTATCTGACGGGCTCTAATGTGTTCATCTGACGGGCTCTAATGTGTTTAACTGACGGGCTCTAATGTGTTCATCTGACGGGCTCTAATGTGTTCATCTGACGGGCTCTAATGTGTTCACCTGACGGGCTCCAATGTGTTTACCTGACGGTCTCTAATGTGTTCATCTGACCTGCTCTAATGTGTTCATCTGACAGGGACTAATGTGTTCACCCGACGGGCTCTAATGTGTTCAGCTGACGGGCTCTAATGTGTTCAGCTGACGGGCTCTAATGTGTTCACCCGACGGGCTCTAATGTGTTCAGCTGACGGGCTCTAATGTGTTCACCTGATGGGCTCTAATGTGTTCACCTGATGGGCTCTAATGTGTTCACCTGACGGGCTCTAATGTGTTCAGCTGATGGGCTGTAATGTGTTCAGCTGACGGGCACAAATGTGTTCAGCTGATGGGCTCTAATGTATTCACCTGATGGGCTCTAATGTGTTCACCTGACGGGCTCTAATGTGTTCAGCTGACGGGCTCTAATGTGTTCACCTGACGGGCTCTAATGTGTTCACCTGACGGGCACTAATGTGTTCACCTGACGGGCTCTAATGTGTTCACCTAACGGGCTCTAATGTGTTCACCTGATGGGCTCTAATGTGTTCACCCGACGGGCTCTAATGTGTTCAGCTGACGGGCACAATCGTGTTCAGCTGATGGGCTCTAATGTGTTCACCTGACGGGCTCTAATGTGTTCACTTGATGGGCTCCAATGTGTTCACCTGACGGGCTCTAATGTGTTCACTTGACGGGCTCTAATGTGTTCACCTGATGGGCTCTAATGTGTTCAGCTGACGGGCACAATCGTGTTCAGCTGATGGGCTCTAATGTGTTCACCTGATGGGCTCTAATGTGTACACCTGACGGGCTCTAATGTGTTCAGCTGACGGGCTCTAATGTGTTCAGCTGACGGGCTCTAATGTGTTCACTTGACGGGCTCTAATGTGTTCAGCTGACGGGCTCTAATGTGTTCATCTGACGGGCTCTAATGTGTTCATCTGACAGGGACTAATGTGTTTATCTGACGGGCTCTAATGTGTTCATCTGACGGGCTCTAATGTGTTTAACTGACGGGCTCTAATGTGTTCATCTGACGGGCTCTAATGTGTTCATCTGACGGGCTCTAATGTGTTCACCTGACGGGCTCTAATGTGTTCACCTGACGGGCTCCAATGTGTTTACCTGACGGTCTCTAATGTGTTCATCTGACCTGCTCTAATGTGTTCATCTGACGGGCTCTAATGTGTTCACCTGACGGGCTCTAATGTGTTCACCTGACGGGCTCCAATGTGTTTACCTGACGGTCTCTAATGTGTTCATCTGACCTGCTCTAATGTGTTCATCTGACCTGCTCTAATGTGTTCATCTGACAGGGACTAATGTGTTTATCTGACGGGCTCCAATGTGTTCATCTGACGGGCTGTAATGTGTTCATCTGACGGGCTCTAATGTGTTCACCTGACGGGCTCTAATGTGTTCATCTGACAGGGACTAATGTGTTCATCTGTCGGGCTCCAATGTGTTCATCTGACGGGCTCTAATGTGTTCATCTGACAGGGACTAATGTGTTCATCTGTCGGGCTCCAATGTGTTCATCTGACAGGGACTAATGTGTTCATCTGTCGGGCTCCAATGTGTTCATCTGACGGGCTCTAATGTGTTCATCTGACGTGCTCTAATGTGTTCATCTGTCGGGCTCCAATGTGTTCATCTGACGGGCTCTAATGTGTTCATCTGACGGGCTCTAATGTGTTCATCTGACGGGCTCTAATGTGTTCATCTGACGGGCTCTAATGTGTTCATCTGACGGGCTCTAATGTGTTCACCTGACGGGCTCTAATGTGTTCACCTGACGGGCTCTAATGTGTTCATCTGACGGGCTCTAATGTGTTCACCTGACGGGCTCTAATGTGTTCATCTGACGGGCTCTAATGTGTTCATCTGACGGGCTCGAATGTGTTCATCTGACGGGCTCTAATGTGTTCACCCGACGGGCTCTAATGTGTTCACCTGACGGGCTCTAATGTGTTCACCTGACGGGTTCGAATGTGTTCACCTGATGGGCTCTAATGTGATCACCTGACGGGGACTAATGTGATCAGCTGACGGGTTCTAATGTGTTCACCTGACGGGCTCCAATGTATTCACCTGATGGGCTCTAATGTGTTCACCTGATGGGCTCTAATGTGTTCACCTGACGGGCTCTAATGTGTTCACCTGACGGGCTCTAATGTGTTCACCCGACGGGCTCTAATGTGTTCACCCGACGGGCTCTAATGTGTTCACCCGACGGGCTCTAATGTATTCACCCGATGGGCTCTAATGTGTTCACCTGATGGGCTCTAATGTGTTCACCTGATGGGCTCTAATGTGTTCACTTGATGGGCTCTAATGTGTTCACCTGACGGGCTCTAATGTGTTCACCCGACGGGCTCTAATGTGTTCAGCTGACGGGCACAATCGTGTTCAGCTGATGGGCTCCAATGTGTTCACCTGACGGGCTCTAATGTGTTCAGCTGACGGGCTGTGATGTGTTCACCCGACGGGCTCTAATGTGTTCACCTGATGGGCTCTAATGTGTTCACCTGATGGGCTCTAATGTGTTCAGCTGATGGGCTGTAATGTGTTCACCCGACGGGCTCTAATGTGTTCAGCTGACGGGCTCTAATGTGTTCAGCTGACGGGCTCTAATGTGTTCACTTGATGGGCTCTAATGTGTTCACCTGACGGGCTCTAATGTGTTCACCCGATGGGCTCTAATGTGTTCAGCTGACGGGCACAATCGTGTTCAGCTGATGGGCTCTAATGTGTTCAGCTGACGGGCACAAATGTGTTCAGCTGATGGGCTCTAATGTATTCACCTGATGGGCTCTAATGTGTTCACCTGACGGGCTCTAATGTGTTCACCTGACGGGTACTAATGTATTCACCTGATGGGCTGTAATGTGTTCACCTGATGGGCTGTAATGTGTTCACCTGATGGGCTCTAATTTGTTCTCCTGACGGGCTCTAATGTGTTCACCTGACGGGCTCTAATGTGTTCACCTGACGGGCTCTAATGTGTTCACCTGATGGGCTGTAATGTGTTCACCTGATGGGCTGTAATGTGTTCACCTGATGGGCTCTAATGTGTTCACCTGACGGGCACTAATGTGTTCACCTGACGGGCTCTAATGTATTCACCTGATGGGCTGTAATGTGTTCACCTGATGGGCTCCAATGTGTTCACCTGATGGGCTCCAATGTGTTCACCTGATAGGCTCTAATGTGTTCACCTGATGGGCTGTAATGTGTTCACCTGATGGGCTCTAATGTGTTCACCTGACGGGCTCTAATGTGTTCACCTGACGGGCTCTAATGTGTTCACCTGATGGGCTGCAAGGTGTTCACCTGATGGGCTCTAATGTGTTCACCTGACGGGCTCTAATGTGTTCACCTGACGGGCTCTAATGTGTTCACCTGACGGGCTCTAATGTGTTCACCTGACGGGCTCTAATGTGTTCACCTGATGGGCTGCAAGGTGTTCACCTGATGGGCTCTAATGTGTTCACCTGACGGGCTCTAATGTGTTCACCTGATGGGCTGTAATGTGCTCACCTGATGGGCTCTAATGTGTTCACCTGACGGGCTCTAATGTGTTCACCTGACGGGCACTAATGTGTTCACCTGACGGGCTCTAATGTATTCACCTGATGGGCTGTAATGTGTGCACCTGATGTGCTCTAATGTGTTCACCTGACGGGCTCTAATGTGTTCAGCTGATGGGCTCTAATGTGTTCATCTGATGGGCTCTAATGTGTTCACCTGACGGGCTCTAAGTTGTTCACCTGATGGGCTCTAATGTATTCACCTGATGGGCTCTAATGTGTTCACCTGACGGGCTCTAATTTGTTCACCTGACGGGCTCTAATGTGTTCAGTTGACGGGCTCTAATGTGTTCACCCGACGGGCTCTAATGTGTTCAGCTGACGGGCACACATGTGTTCAGCTGATAGTCTCTAATGTATTCACCTGACGATCTCTAATGTGTTCACCTGACGGGAACTAATGTATTCAACCGACGGGTTCTAATGTGTTCATCTGACGGGCTCTAATGTGTTCATCTGACGGGCTCTAATGTGTTCATCTGACGGGCTCTAATGTGTTCATCTGACGGGCTCTAATGTGTTCATCTGACCGGCTCTAATGTATTCACCTGACCGGCTCTAATGTGTTCACCTGACAGGCTCTAATGTATTCACCTGACCGGCTCTAATGTGTTCACCTGACCGGCTCTAATGTGTTCAGCTGACGGGCACACATGTGTTCAGCTGATAGTCTCTAATGTATTCACCTGACGATCTCTAATGTGTTCACCTGACGGGAACTAATGTATTCAACCGACGGGTTCTAATGTGTTCATCTGACGGGCTCTAATGTGTTCATCTGACGGGCTCTAATGTGTTCATCTGACGGGCTCTAATGTGTTCATCTGACGGGCTCTAATGTGTTCATCTGACCGGCTCTAATGTATTCACCTGACCGGCTCTAATGTGTTCACCTGACAGGCTCTAATGTATTCACCTGACCGGCTCTAATGTGTTCACCTGACCGGCTCTAATGTGTTCACCTGACGGGCTCTAATTTGTTCTCCTGACGGGCTCTAATTTGTTCACCTGACCGGCTCTAATGTGTTCATCTGACGGGCTCTAATGTATTCACCTGACGGGCTCTAATTTGTTCTCCTGACGGGCTCTAATGTGTTCACCTGACGGGCTCTAATGTGTTCACCTGACGGGCTCTAATGTGTTCACCTGATGGGCTCTAATGTGTTCACCTGACGGGCTCTAATTTGTTCTCCTGACGGGCTCTAATGTGTTCACCTGACGGGCTCTAATGTGTTCACCTGACGGGCTCTAATGTGTTCACCTGATGGGCTCTAATGTGTTCACCTGACGGGTACTAATGTATTCACCTGATGGGCTGTAATGTGTTCACCTGATGGGCTGTAATGTGTTCACCTGATGGGCTCTAATGTGTTCACCTGACGGGCACTAATGTGTTCACCTGACGGGCTCTAATGTATTCACCTGATGGGCTGTAATGTGTTCACCTGATGGGCTCCAATGTGTTCACCTGACGGGCTCTAATGTGTTCACCTGTTGGGCTGTAATGTGTTCACCTGATGGGCTGCAATGTGTTCACCTGATGGGCTCTAATGTGTTCACCTGACGGGCTCTAATGTGTTCACCTGATGGGCTGTAATGTGTTCACCTGATGGGCTCTAATGTGTTCACCTGACGGGCTCTAATGTGTTCACCTGACGGGCACTAATGTGTTCACCTGACGGGCTCTAATGTATTCACCTGACGGGCACTAATGTGTTCACCTGATGGGCTCTAAGTTGTTCACCTGATGGGCTCTAATGTATTCACCTGATGGGCTCTAATGTGTTCACCTGATGGGCTCTAATGTGTTCACCTGACGGGCTCTAATTTGTTCACCTGACGGGCTCTAATGTGTTCAGTTGACGGGCTCTAATGTGTTCACCCGACGGGCTCTAATGTGTTCAGCTGACGGGCACACATGTGTTCAGCTGATAGTCTCTAATGTATTCACCTGACGATCTCTAATGTGTTCACCTGACGGGAACTAATGTATTCAACCGACGGGCTCTAATGTGTTCATCTGACGGGCTCTAATGTGTTCATCTGACGGGCTCTAATGTGTTCATCTGACGGGCTCTACTGTGTTCATCTGAGGGGCTCTAATGTGTTCATCTGACGGGCTCTAATGTGTTCATCTGACGGGCTCTAATGTGTTCATCTGACGGGCTCTAATGTATTCACCTGACCGGCTCTAATGTGTTCACCTGACAGGCTCTAATGTATTCACCTGACCGGCTCTAATGTGTTCACCTGACGGGCTCTAATTTGTTCTCCTGACGGGCTCTAATTTGTTCACCTGACCGGCTCTAATGTGTTCATCTGACGGGCTCTAATGTATTCACCTGACCGGCTCTAATGTGTTCACCTGACGGGCTCTAATTTGTTCACCTGACGGGCTCTAATGTGTTCACCTGACGGGCTCTAATGTGTTCACCTGACGGGCTCTAATGTGTTCACCTGACGGGCTCGAATGTGTTCATCTGACGTGCTCTAATGCGTTCACCTGACGGGCTCTAATGTGTTCATCTGACGGGCTCTAATGTGTTCATCTGACGGGCTCTAATGTGTTCACCTGATGGGCTCTAATGTGTTCACCTGACGGGCACCAATGTGTTCACCTGACGGGCACCAATGTGTTCACCTGATGGGCTCTAATGTGTTCACCTGATGGGCTCTAATGTGTTCACTTGACGGGCTCTAATGTGTTCAGCTGACGGGCTCTAATGTGTTCATCTGACGGGCTCTAATGTGTTCATCTGACAGGGACTAATGTGTTTATCTGACGGGCTCTAATGTGTTCATCTGACGGGCTCTAATGTGTTTAACTGACGGGCTCTAATGTGTTTAACTGACGGGCTCTAATGTGTTCATCTGACGGGCTCTAATGTGTTCATCTGACGGGCTCTAATGTGTTCACCTGACGGGCTCTAATGTGTTCACCTGACGGGCTCCAATGTGTTTACCTGACGGTCTCTAATGTGTTCATCTGATCTGCTCTAATGTGTTCATCTGACCTGCTCTAATGTGTTCATCTGACAGGGACTAATGTGTTTATCTGACGGGCTCCAATGTGTTCATCTGACGGGCTGTAATGTGTTCATCTGACGGGCTCTAATGTGTTCACCTGACGGGCTCTAATGTGTTCATCTGACAGGGACTAATGTGTTCATCTGTCGGGCTCCAATGTGTTCATCTGACGGGCTCTAATGTGTTCATCTGACAGGGACTAATGTGTTCATCTGTCGGGCTCCAATGTGTTCATATGACAGGGACTAATGTGTTCATCTGTCGGGCTCCAATGTGTTCATCTGACGGGCTCTAATGTGTTCACCTGACGGGCTCTAATGTGTTCAGCTGACGGGCTGTAATGTGTTCACCCGACGGGCTCTAATGTGTTCAGCTGACGGGCACAAATGTGTTCAGCTGATGGGCTCTAATGTATTCACCTGATGGGCTCTAATGTGTTCACCTGACGGGCTCTAATGTGTTCACCTGACGGGTACTAATGTATTCACCTGATGGGCTGTAATGTGTTCACCTGATGGGCTGTAATGTGTTCACCTGATGGGCTCTAATTTGTTCTCCTGACGGGCTCTAATGTGTTCACCTGACGGGCTCTAATGTGTTCACCTGACGGGCTCTAATGTGTTCACCTGATGGGCTCTAATGTGTTCACCTGACGGGCTCTAATGTGTTCACCTGACGGGTACTAATGTATTCACCTGATGGGCTGTAATGTGTTCACCTGATGGGCTGTAATGTGTTCACCTGATGGGCTCTAATGTGTTCACCTGACGGGCACTAATGTGTTCACCTGACGGGCTCTAATGTATTCACCTGATGGGCTGTAATGTGTTCACCTGATGGGCTCCAATGTGTTCACCTGATGGGCTCCAATGTGTTCACCTGATAGGCTCTAATGTGTTCACCTGATGGGCTGTAATGTGTTCACCTGATGGGCTCTAATGTGTTCACCTGACGGGCTCTAATGTGTTCACCTGACGGGCTCTAATGTGTTCACCTGATGGGCTGCAAGGTGTTCACCTGATGGGCTCTAATGTGTTCACCTGACGGGCTCTAATGTGTTCACCTGATGGGCTGTAATGTGCTCACCTGATGGGCTCTAATGTGTTCACCTGACGGGCTCTAATGTGTTCACCTGACGGGCACTAATGTGTTCACCTGACGGGCTCTAATGTATTCACCTGATGGGCTGTAATGTGTGCACCTGATGTGCTCTAATGTGTTCACCTGACGGGCTCTAATGTGTTCAGCTGATGGGCTCTAATGTGTTCATCTGATGGGCTCTAATGTGTTCACCTGACGGGCTCTAAGTTGTTCACCTGATGGGCTCTAATGTATTCACCTGATGGGCTCTAATGTGTTCACCTGACGGGCTCTAATTTGTTCACCTGACGGGCTCTAATGTGTTCAGTTGACGGGCTCTAATGTGTTCACCCGACGGGCTCTAATGTGTTCAGCTGACGGGCACACATGTGTTCAGCTGATAGTCTCTAATGTATTCACCTGACGATCTCTAATGTGTTCACCTGACGGGAACTAATGTATTCAACCGACGGGTTCTAATGTGTTCATCTGACGGGCTCTAATGTGTTCATCTGACGGGCTGTAATGTGTTCATCTGACGGGCTCTAATGTGTTCATCTGACGGGCTCTAATGTGTTCATCTGACCGGCTCTAATGTATTCACCTGACCGGCTCTAATGTGTTCACCTGACAGGCTCTAATGTATTCACCTGACCGGCTCTAATGTGTTCACCTGACCGGCTCTAATGTGTTCACCTGACGGGCTCTAATTTGTTCTCCTGACGGGCTCTAATTTGTTCACCTGACCGGCTCTAATGTGTTCATCTGACGGGCTCTAATGTATTCACCTGACGGGCTCTAATTTGTTCTCCTGACGGGCTCTAATGTGTTCACCTGACGGGCTCTAATGTGTTCACCTGACGGGCTCTAATGTGTTCACCTGATGGGCTCTAATGTGTTCACCTGACGGGCTCTAA
Organism: Heterodontus francisci; assembly: GCF_036365525.1. Taxonomy (NCBI): domain Eukaryota; kingdom Metazoa; phylum Chordata; class Chondrichthyes; order Heterodontiformes; family Heterodontidae; genus Heterodontus; species Heterodontus francisci. The sequence goes on along the minus strand of NC_090399.1, from coordinate 1,346,584 downwards.
TTTGTTCTCCTGACGGGCTCTAATGTGTTCACCTGACGGGCTCTAATGTGTTCACCTGACGGGCTCTAATGTGTTCACCTGATGGGCTCTAATGTGTTCACCTGACGGGCTCTAATGTGTTCACCTGACGGGTACTAATGTATTCACCTGATGGGCTGTAATGTGTTCACCTGATGGGCTGTAATGTGTTCACCTGATGGGCTCTAATGTGTTCACCTGACGGGCACTAATGTGTTCACCTGACGGGCTCTAATGTATTCACCTGATGGGCTGTAATGTGTTCACCTGATGGGCTCCAATGTGTTCACCTGACGGGCTCTAATGTGTTCACCTGATGGGCTGTAATGTGTTCACCTGATGGGCTGCAATGTGTTCACCTGATGGGCTCTAATGTGTTCACCTGACGGGCTCTAATGTGTTCACCTGATGGGCTGTAATGTGTTCACCTGATGGGCTCTAATGTGTTCACCTGACGGGCTCTAATGTGTTCACCTGACGGGCACTAATGTGTTCACCTGACGGGCTCTAATGTATTCACCTGACGGGCACTAATGTGTTCACCTGATGGGCTCTAAGTTGTTCACCTGATGGGCTCTAATGTATTCACCTGATGGGCTCTAATGTGTTCACCTGACGGGCTCTAATTTGTTCACCTGACGGGCTCTAATGTGTTCAGTTGACGGGCTCTAATGTGTTCACCCGACGGGCTCTAATGTGTTCAGCTGACGGGCACACATGTGTTCAGCTGATAGTCTCTAATGTATTCACCTGACGATCTCTAATGTGTTCACCTGACGGGAACTAATGTATTCAACCGACGGGCTCTAATGTGTTCATCTGACGGGCTCTAATGTGTTCATCTGACGGGCTCTAATGTGTTCATCTGACGGGCTCTAATGTGTTCATCTGACGGGCTCTACTGTGTTCATCTGAGGGGCTCTAATGTGTTCATCTGACGGGCTCTAATGTGTTCATCTGACGGGCTCTAATGTGTTCATCTGACGGGCTCTAATGTATTCAGCTGACCGGCTCTAATGTGTTCACCTGACAGGCTCTAATGTATTCACCTGACCGGCTCTAATGTGTTCACCTGACGGGCTCTAATTTGTTCTCCTGACGGGCTCTAATTTGTTCACCTGACCGGCTCTAATGTGTTCATCTGACGGGCTCTAATGTATTCACCTGACCGGCTCTAATGTGTTCACCTGACGGGCTCTAATTTGTTCACCTGACGGGCTCTAATGTGTTCACCTGACGGGCTCTAATGTGTTCACCTGACGGGCTCTAATGTGTTCACCTGACGGGCTCGAATGTGTTCATCTGACGTGCTCTAATGCGTTCACCTGACGGGCTCTAATGTGTTCATCTGACGGGCTCTAATGTGTTCATCTGACGGGCTCTAATGTGTTCACCTGATGGGCTCTAATGTGTTCACCTGACGGGCACCAATGTGTTCACCTGACGGGCACCAATGTGTTCACCTGATGGGCTCTAATGTGTTCACCTGATGGGCTCTAATGTGTTCACTTGACGGGCTCTAATGTGTTCAGCTGACGGGCTCTAATGTGTTCATCTGACGGGCTCTAATGTGTTCATCTGACAGGGACTAATGTGTTTATCTGACGGGCTCTAATGTGTTCATCTGACGGGCTCTAATGTGTTTAACTGACGGGCTCTAATGTGTTTAACTGACGGGCTCTAATGTGTTCATCTGACGGGCTCTAATGTGTTCATCTGACGGGCTCTAATGTGTTCACCTGACGGGCTCTAATGTGTTCACCTGACGGGCTCCAATGTGTTTACCTGACGGTCTCTAATGTGTTCATCTGACCTGCTCTAATGTGTTCATCTGACCTGCTCTAATGTGTTCATCTGACAGGGACTAATGTGTTTATCTGACGGGCTCCAATGTGTTCATCTGACGGGCTGTAATGTGTTCATCTGACGGGCTCTAATGTGTTCACCTGACGGGCTCTAATGTGTTCATCTGACAGGGACTAATGTGTTCATCTGTCGGGCTCCAATGTGTTCATCTGACGGGCTCTAATGTGTTCATCTGACAGGGACTAATGTGTTCATCTGTCGGGCTCCAATGTGTTCATATGACAGGGACTAATGTGTTCATCTGTCGGGCTCCAATGTGTTCATCTGTCGGGCTCCAATGTGTTCATCTGACGGGCTCTAATGTGTTCATCTGACGGGCTCTAATGTGTTCATCTGACGGGCTCTAATGTGTTCATCTGTCGGGCTCCAATGTGTTCATCTGACGGGCTCTAATGTGTTCATCTGACGGGCTCTAATGTGTTCATCTGACGGGCTCTAATGTGTTCATCTGACGGGCTCTAATGTGTTCATCTGACGGGCTCTAATGTGTTCACCTGACGGGCTCTAATGTGTTCACCTGACGGGCTCTAATGTGTTCATCTGACGGGCTCTAATGTGTTTACCTGACGGGCTCTAATGTGTTCATCTGACGGGCTCTAATGTGTTCATCTGACGGGCTCTAATGTGTTCATCTGACGGGCTCGAATGTGTTCATCTGACGGGCTCTAATGTGTTCACCCGACGGGCTCTAATGTGTTCACCTGACGGGCTGTAATGTGTTCACCTGACGGGTTCGAATGTGTTCACCTGATGGGCTCTAATGTGATCACCTGACGGGGACTAATGTGATCAGCTGACGGGTTCTAATGTGTTCACCTGATGGGCTCTAATGTGTTCACCTGATGGGCTCTAATGTGTTCACCTGACGGGCTCTAATGTGTTCACCTGACGGGCTCTAATGTGTTCACCCGACGGGCTCTAATGTGTTCACCCGACGGGCTCTAATGTGTTCACCCGACGGGCTCTAATGTGTTCACCCGACGGGCTCTAATGTATTCACCCGATGGGCTCTAATGTGTTCACCTGATGGGCTCTAATGTGTTCACCTGATGGGCTCTAATGTGTTCACCTGATGGGCTCTAATGTGTTCACTTGATGGGCTCTAATGTGTTCACCTGACGGGCTCTAATGTGTTCACCCGACGGGCTCTAATGTGTTCAGCTGACGGGCACAATCGTGTTCAGCTGATGGGCTCTAATGTGTTCACCTGATGGGCTCCAATGTGTTCACCTGACGGGCTCTAATGTGTTCAGCTGACGGGCTGTGATGTGTTCACACGACGGGCTCTAATGTGTTCACCTGATGGGCTCTAATGTGTTCACCTGACGGGCTCTAATGTGTTCAGCTGATGGGCTGTAATGTGTTCACCCGACGGGCTCTAATGTGTTCAGCTGATGGGCTCTAATGTGTTCAGCTGACGGGCTCTAATGTGTTCACTTGATGGGCTCTAATGTGTTCACCTGACGGGCTCCAATGTGTTCACCCGATGGGCTCTAATGTGTTCAGCTGACGGGCACAATCGTGTTCAGCTGATGGGCTCTAATGTGTTCACCTGATGGGCTCTAATGTGTTCACCTGACGGGCTCTAATGTGTTCACCTGACGGGCTCTAATGTGTTCAGCTGACGGGCTGTAATGTGTTCACCCGACGGGCTCTAATGTGTTCAGCTGACGGGCACAAATGTGTTCAGCTGATGGGCTCTAATGTATTCACCTGATGGGCTCTAATGTGTTCACCTGACGGGCTCTAATGTGTTCACCTGACGGGTACTAATGTATTCACCTGATGGGCTGTAATGTGTTCACCTGATGGGCTGTAATGTGTTCACCTGATGGGCTCTAATTTGTTCTCCTGACGGGCTCTAATGTGTTCACCTGACGGGCTCTAATGTGTTCACCTGACGGGCTCTAATGTGTTCACCTGACGGGCTCTAATGTGTTCACCTGATGGGCTCTAATGTGTTCACCTGACGGGCTCTAATGTGTTCACCTGACGGGTACTAATGTATTCACCTGATGGGCTGTAATGTGTTCACCTGATGGGCTGTAATGTGTTCACCTGATGGGCTCTAATGTGTTCACCTGACGGGCACTAATGTGTTCACCTGACGGGCTCTAATGTATTCACCTGATGGGCTGTAATGTGTTCACCTGATGGGCTCCAATGTGTTCACCTGATGGGCTCCAATGTGTTCACCTGATGGGCTCTAATGTGTTCACCTGATGGGCTGTAATGTGTTCACCTGATGGGCTCTAATGTGTTCACCTGACGGGCTCTAATGTGTTCAGCTGATGGGCTCTAATGTGTTCATCTGATGGGCTCTAATGTGTTCACCTGACGGGCTCTAAGTTGTTCACCTGATGGGCTCTAATGTATTCACCTGATGGGCTCTAATGTGTTCACCTGACGGGCTCTAATTTGTTCACCTGACGGGCTCTAATGTGTTCAATTGACGGGCTCTAATGTGTTCACCCGACGGGCTCTAATGTGTTCAGCTGACGGGCACACATGTGTTCAGCTGATAGTCTCTAATGTATTCACCTGACGATCTCTAATGTGTTCACCTGACGGGAACTAATGTATTCAACCGACGGGCTCTAATGTGTTCATCTGACGGGCTCTAATGTGTTCATCTGACGGGCTCTAATGTGTTCATCTGACGGGCTCTAATGTATTCACCTGACCGGCTCTAATGTGTTCACCTGACAGGCTCTAATGTATTCACCTGACCGGCTCTAATGTGTTCACCTGACGGGCTCTAATGTATTCACCTGACCGGCTCTAATGTGTTCACCTGACGGGCTCTAATTTGTTCTCCTGACGGGCTCTAATGTGTTCACCTGACGGGCTCTAATGTGTTCACCTGATGGGCTCTAATGTGTTCACCTGACGGGCTCTAATGTATTCACCTGACGGGCTCTAATGTGTTCACCTGATGGGCTCTAATGTGTTCACCTGACGGGCTCGAATGTGTTCACCTGACGGGTACTAATGTATTCACCTGATGGGCTGTAATGTGTTCACCTGATGGGCTGTAATGTGTTCACCTGATGGGCTCTAATGTGTTCACCTGACGGGCACTAATGTGTTCACCTGACGGGCTCTAATGTATTCACCTGATGGGCTGTAATGTGTTCACCTGATGGGCTCCAATGTGTTCACCTGACGGGCTCTAATGTGTTCACCTGATGGGCTGTAATGTGTTCACCTGACGGGCTCTAATGTGTTCACCTGACGGGCTCTAATGTGTTCACCTGACGGGCTCTAATGTGTTCACCTGATGGGCTGCAATGTGTTCACCTGATGGGCTCTAATGTGTTCACCTGACGGGCTCTAATGTGTTCACCTGATGGGCTGTAATGTGTTCACCTGATGGGCTGTAATGTGTTCACCTGACGGGCTCTAATGTGTTCACCTGACGGGCACTAATGTGTTCACCTGACGGGCTGTAATGTGTTCACCTGATGGGCTCTAAGTTGTTCACCTGATGGGCTCTAATGTATTCACCTGATGGGCTCTAATGTGTTCACCTGACGGGCTCTAATTTGTTCACCTGACGGGCTCTAATGTGTTCAGTTGACGGGCTCTAATGTATTCACCTGACGATCTCTAATGTGTTCACCTGACGGGAACTAATGTATTCAACCGACGGGCTCTAATGTGTTCATCTGACGGGCTCTAATGTGTTCATCTGACGGGCTCTAATGTGTTCATCTGACGGGCTCTAATGTGTTCATCTGACGGGCTCTACTGTGTTCATCTGAGGGGCTCTAATGTGTTCATCTGACGGGCTCTAATGTGTTCATCTGACAGGCTCTAATGTGTTCATCTGACGGGCTCTAATGTATTCACCTGACCGGCTCTAATGTGTTCACCTGACAGGCTCTAATGTATTCACCTGACCGGCTCTAATGTGTTCACCTGACGGGCTCTAATGTATTCACCTGACCGGCTCTAATGTGTTCACCTGACGGGCTCTAATTTGTTCTCCTGACGGGCTCTAATTTGTTCACCTGACCGGCTCTAATGTGTTCATCTGACGGGCTCTAATGTATTCACCTGACCGGCTCTAATGTGTTCACCTGACGGGCTCTAATTTGTTCACCTGACGGGCTCTAATGTGTTCACCTGACGGGCTCTCATGTGTTCACCTGACGGGCTCTAATGTGTTCACCTGACGGGCTCGAATGTGTTCATCTGACGTGCTCTAATGCGTTCACCTGACGGGCTCTAATGTGTTCATCTGACGGGCTCTAATGTGTTCATCTGACGGGCTCTAATGTGTTCACCTGACGGGCTCTAATGTGTTCACCTGACGGGCACCAATGTGTTCACCTGACGGGCACCAATGTGTTCACCTGACGGGCACCAATGTGTTCACCTGACGGGCACCAATGTGTTCACCTGACGGGCACTAATGTGTTCACCTGACGGGCTCTAATGTGTTCACCTGACGGGCTCTAATGTGTTCACCTGATGGGCTCTAATGTGTTCACCTGACGGGCTCTAATGTGTTCACCTGACGGGTACTAATGTATTCACCTGATGGGCTGTAATGTGTTCACCTGATGGGCTGTAATGTGTTCACCTGATGGGCTCTAATGTGTTCACCTGACGGGCACTAATGTGTTCACCTGACAGGCTCTAATGTATTCAGCTGATGGGCTGTAATGTGTTCACCTGATGGGCTCCAATGTGTTCACCTGATGGGCTCCAATGTGTTCACCTGACGGGCTCTAATGTGTTCACCTGACGGGCTGTAATGTGTTCACCTGATGGGCCGTAATGTGTTCACCTGACGGGCTCTAATGTGTTCACCTGACGGGCTCCAATGTGTTCACCTGACGGGCTCTAATGTGTTCACCTGATGGGCTGCAATGTGTTCACCTGATGGGCTCTAATGTGTTCACCTGACGGGCTCTAATGTGTTCACCTGATGGGCTGTAATGTGTTCACCTGATGGGCTCTAATGTGTTCACCTGACGGGCTCTAATGTGTTCACCTGACCGGCACTAATGTGTTCACCTGACGGGCTCTAATGTATTCACCTGATGGGCTGTAATGTGTTCACCTGATGGGCTCTAATGTGTTCAGCTGACGGGCTCTAATGTGTTCAGCTGACGGGCTCTAATGTGTTCATCTGATGGGCTCTAATGTGTTCACCTGACGGGCTCTAAGTTGTTCACCTGATGGGCTCTAATGTATTCACCTGATGGGCTCTAATGTGTTCACCTGATGGGCTCTAATGTGTTCACCTGACGGGCTCTAATTTGTTCACCTGACGGGCTCTAATGTGTTCAGTTGACGGGCTCTAATGTGTTCACCCGACGGGCTCTAATGTGTTCAGCTGACGGGCACACATGTGTTCAGCTGATAGTCTCTAATGTATTCACCTTACGATCTCTAATGTGTTCACCTGACGGGAACTAATGTATTCAACCGACGGGCTCTAATGTGTTCATCTGACGAGCTCTAATGTGTTCATCTGACGGGCTCTAATGTGTTCATCTGACGGGCTCTACTGTGTTCATCTGACGGGCTCTAATGTGTTCATCTGACAGGCTCTAATGTGTTCATCTGACGGGCTCTAATGTATTCACCTGACCGGCTCTAATGTGTTCACCTGACGGGCTCTAATGTGTTCACCTGACCGGCTCTAATGTATTCAACCGACGGGCTCTAATGTGTTCATCTGACGGGCTCTAATGTGTTCATCTGACGGGCTCTACTGTGTTCATCTGACGGGCTCTAATGTGTTCATCTGACGGGCTCTACTGTGTTCATCTGACGGGCTCTAATGTGTTCATCTGACGGGCTCTAATGTATTCACCTGACCGGCTCTAATGTGTTCACCTGACGGGCTCTAATGTGTTCACCTGACCGGCTCTAATGTATTCAACCGACGGGCTCTAATGTGTTCATCTGACGGGCTCTAATGTGTTCATCTGACGGGCTCTACTGTGTTCATCTGACGGGCTCTAATGTGTTCATCTGACGGGCTCTACTGTGTTCATCTGACGGGCTCTAATGTGTTCATCTGACAGGCTCTAATGTGTTCATCTGACGGGCTCTAATGTATTCACCTGACCGGCTCTAATGTGTTCATCTGACCGGCTCTAATGTGTTCACCTGACGGGCTCTAATGTGTTAACCTGACGGGCTCTAATTTGTTCTCCTGACGGGCTCTAATTTGTTCACCTGACCGGCTCCAATGTGTTCATCTGACGGGCTCGAATGAATTCACCTGACCGGCTCTAATGTGTTCACCTGACGGGCTCTAATTTGTTCTCCTGACGGGCTCTAATTTGTACACCTGACGGGCTCTAATGTGTTCACCTGACGGGCTCTAATGTGTTCACCTGACGGACTCTAATGTGTTCACCTGACGGGCTCGAATGTGTTCACCTGACGGGCTCGAATGTGTTCATCTGACGTGCTCTAATGCGTTCACCTGACGGGCTCTAATGTGTTCATCTGACGGGCTCTAATGTGTTCATCTGACGGGCTCTAATGTGTTCACCTGACGGGCTCTAATGTGTTCACCTGACGGGCACCAATGTGTTCACCTGACGGGCACTAATGTGTTCACCTGACGGGCACTAATGTGTTCACCTGACGGGCTCTAATGTGTTCACCTGATGGGCTCTAATGTGTTCACCCGACGGGCACTAATGTGTTCAGCTGATGGGCTCTAATGTATTCACCTGATGGGCTCTAATGTGTTCACCTGACGGGCTCTAAATTGTTCACCTGACGGGCTCTAATGTGTTCACCTGGTGGGCTCTAATGTGTTCACCTGATGGGCTCTAATGTATTCACCTGATGGGCTCTAATGTGTTCACCTGACGGGCTCTAATTTGTTCACCTGACGGGCTCTAATGTGTTCAGCTGACGGGCTCTAATGTGTTCAGCTGACGGGCTCTAATGTGTTCACCTGATGCGCTCTAATGTGTTCACCTGTTGGGCTCTAATGTATTCACCTGATGGGATCTAATGTGCTCATCTGACGGGCTCTAATGTGCTCATCTGACGGGCTCTAATGTGTTCACCTGATGGGTGCTAATGCGTTCACCTGATGGGCTCCAGTGTGTTCACCTGATGGGCTCTAATGTGTTCACCTGACAGGCTCTAATGTGTTCACCTGACGGGCTCTAATTTTTTCACCTGACGGGTTCTAATGTGTTCAGCTGTCGGGCTCTAATGTTTTCACCTGACAGGCTCCAATGTGTTCTCCTGACGTGCTCTAATGTGTTCACCTGACGGACTCTAATGTGTTCACCTGATGGGCTCTAATGTGTTCATCTGACAGGCTCTAATGTGTTCATCTGACGGGCTCTAATGTATTCACCTGACCGGCTCTAATGTGTTCACCTGACGGGCACTGATGTGTTCACCTGACGGGCACTAATGTGTTCACCTGACGGGCTCTAATGTATTCACCTGATGGGCTGTAATGTGTTCACCTGATGGGCTCTAATGTGTTCACCTGACGGGCTCTAATGTGTTCAGCTCATGGGCTCTAATGTGTTCATCTGATGGGCTCTAATGTGTTCACCTGACGGGCTCTAAGTTGTTCACCTGATGGGCTCTAATGTATTCACCTGATGGGCTCTAATGTGTTCACCTGATGGGCTCTAATGTGTTCACCTGACGGGCTCTAATTTGTTCACCTGACGGGCTCTAATGTATTCACCTGACCGGCTCTAATGTGTTCACCTGACGGGCTCTAATGTGTTCACCTGACGGGCTCTAATTTGTTCTCCTGACGGGCTCTAATTTGTTCACCTGACGGGCTCTAATGTGTTCAGTTGACGGGCTCTAATGTGTTCACCCGACGGGCTCTAATGTGTTCAGCTGACGGGCACACATGTGTTCAGCTGATAGTCTCTAATGTATTCACCTGACGATCTCTAATGTGTTCACCTGACGGGAACTAATGTATTCAACCGACGGGCTCTAATGTGTTCATCTGACGGGCTCTAATGTGTTCATCTGACGGGCTCTAATGTGTTCATCTGACGGGCTCTAATGTGTTCATCTGACGGGCTCTAATGTGTTCATCTGACGGGCTCTACTGTGTTCATCTGAGGGGCTCTAATGTGTTCATCTGACGGGCTCTAATGTGTTCATCTGACAGGCTCTAATGTGTTCATCTGACGGGCTCTAATGTATTCACCTGACCGGCTCTAATGTGTTCACCTGACAGGCTCTAATGTATTCACCTGACCGGCTCTAATGTGTTCACCTGACGGGCTCTAATGTATTCACCTGACCGGCTCTAATGTGTTCACCTGACGGGCTCTAATTTGTTCTCCTGACGGGCTCTAATTTGTTCACCTGACCGGCTCTAATGTGTTCATCTGACGGGCTCTAATGTATTCACCTGACCGGCTCCAATGTGTTCACCTGACGGGCTCTAATTTGTTCTCCTGACGGGCTCTAATTTGTTCACCTGACGGGCTCTAATGTGTTCACCTGACGGGCTCTAATGTGTTCACCTGACGGGCTCTAATGTGTTCACCTGACGGGCTCGAATGTGTTCATCTGACGTGCTCTAATGCGTTCACCTGACGGGCTCTAATGTGTTCATCTGACGGGCTCTAATGTGTTCATCTGACGGGCTCCAATGTGTTCACCTGATGGGCTCTAATGTGTTCACCTGACGGGCACCAATGTGTTCACCTGACGGGCACCAATGTGTTCACCTGACGGGCACTAATGTGTTCACCTGACGGGATCTAATGTGTTCACCTGACGGGCTCTAATGTGTTCACCTGATGGGCTCTAATGTGTTCACCTGACGGGTACTAATGTATTCACCTGATGGGCTGTAATGTGTTCACCTGATGGGCTGTAATGTGTTCACCTGATGGGCTCTAATGTGTTCACCTGACGGGCACTAATGTGTTCACCTGACAGGCTCTAATGTATTCACCTGATGGGCTGTAATGTGTTCACCTGATGGGCTCCAATGTGTTCACCTGATGGGCTCCAATGTGTTCACCTGACGGGCTCTAATGTGTTCACCTGATGGGCTGTAATGTGTTCACCTGATGGGCTCTAATGTGTTCACCTGACGGGCTCTAATGTGTTCACCTGATGGGCTGCAATGTGTTCACCTGATGGGCTCTAATGTGTTCACCTGACGGGCTCTAATGTGTTCACCTGACGGGCTCTAATGTGTTCACCTGATGGGCTGTAATGTGTTCACCTGATGGGCTCTAATGTGTTCACCTGACGGGCTCTAATGTGTTCACCTGACGGGCACTGATGTGTTCACCTGACGGGCACTAATGTGTTCACCTGACGGGCTCTAATGTATTCACCTGATGGGCTGTAATGTGTTCACCTGATGGGCTCTAATGTGTTCACCTGACGGGCTCTAATGTGTTCAGCTCATGGGCTCTAATGTGTTCATCTGATGGGCTCTAATGTGTTCACCTGACGGGCTCTAAGTTGTTCACCTGATGGGCTCTAATGTATTCACCTGATGGGCTCTAATGTGTTCACCTGATGGGCTCTAATGTGTTCACCTGACGGGCTCTAATTTGTTCACCTGACGGGCTCTAATGTGTTCAGTTGACGGGCTCTAATGTGTTCACCCGACGGGCTCTAATGTGTTCAGCTGACGGGCACACATGTGTTCAGCTGATAGTCTCTAATGTATTCACCTGACGATCTCTAATGTGTTCACCTGACGGGAACTAATGTATTCAACCGACGGGCTCTAATGTGTTCATCTGACGAGCTCTAATGTGTTCATCTGACGGGCTCTAATGTGTTCATCTGACAGGCTCTACTGTGTTCATCTGACGGGCTCTAATGTGTTCATCTGACAGGCTCTAATGTGTTCATCTGACGGGCTCTAATGTATTCACCTGACCGGCTCTAATGTGTTCACCTGACGGGCTCTAATGTGTTCACCTGACCGGCTCTAATGTATTCAACCGACGGGCTCTAATGTGTTCATCTGACGGGCTCTAATGTGTTCATCTGACGGGCTCTACTGTGTTCATCTGACGGGCTCTAATGTGTTCATCTGACGGGCTCTACTGTGTTCATCTGACGGGCTCTAATGTGTTCATCTGACAGGCTCTAATGTGTTCATCTGACGGGCTCTAATGTATTCACCTGACCGGCTCTAATGTGTTCATCTGACCGGCTCTAATGTGTTCACCTGACGGGCTCTAATGTGTTCACCTGACGGGCTCTAATTTGTTCTCCTGACGGGCTCTAATTTGTTCAACTGACCGGCTCCAATGTGTTCATCTGACGGGCTCGAATGAATTCACCTGACCGGCTCTAATGTGTTCACCTGACGGGCTCTAATTTGTTCTCCTGACGGGCTCTAATGTGTTCATCTGACGGGCTCTAATGTGTTCATCTGACGGGCTCTAATGTGTTCACCTGACGGGCTCTAATGTGTTCACCTGACGGGCACCAATGTGTTCACCTGACGGGCACTAATGTGTTCACCTGACGGGCACTAATGTGTTCACCTGACGGGCTCTAATGTGTTCACCTGATGGGCTCTAATGTGTTCACCCGACGGGCACTAATGTGTTCAGCTGATGGGCTCTAATGTATTCACCTGATGGGCTCTAATGTGTTCACCTGACGGGCTCTAAATTGTTCACCTGACGGGCTCTAATGTGTTCACCTGGTGGGCTCTAATGTGTTCACCTGATGGGCTCTAATGTATTCACCTGATGGGCTCTAATGTGTTCACCTGACGGGCTCTAATTTGTTCACCTGACGGGCTCTAATGTGTTCAGCTGACGGGCTCTAATGTGTTCAGCTGACGGGCTCTAATGTGTTCACCTGATGCGCTCTAATGTGTTCACCTGTTGGGCTCTAATGTATTCACCTGATGGGATCTAATGTGCTCCTCTGACGGGCTCTAATGTGCTCATCTGACGGGCTCTAATGTGTTCACCTGATGGGTGCTAATGCGTTCACCTGATGGGCTCCAGTGTGTTCACCTGATGGGCTCTAATGTGTTCACCTGACAGGCTCTAATGTGTTCACCTGACGGGCTCTAATTTTTTCACCTGACGGGTTCTAATGTGTTCAGCTGTCGGGCTCTAATGTTTTCACCTGACAGGCTCCAATGTGTTCTCCTGACGTGCTCTAATGTGTTCACCTGACGGACTCTAATGTGTTCACCTGATGGGCTCTAATGTGTTCATCTGACAGGCTCTAATGTGTTCATCTGACGGGCTCTAATGTATTCACCTGACCGGCTCTAATGTGTTCACCTGACGGGCACTGATGTGTTCACCTGACGGGCACTAATGTGTTCACCTGACGGGCTCTAATGTATTCACCTGATGGGCTGTAATGTGTTCACCTGATGGGCTCTAATGTGTTCACCTGACGGGCTCTAATGTGTTCAGCTCATGGGCTCTAATGTGTTCATCTGATGGGCTCTAATGTGTTCACCTGACGGGCTCTAAGTTGTTCACCTGATGGGCTCTAATGTATTCACCTGATGGGCTCTAATGTGTTCACCTGATGGGCTCTAATGTGTTCACCTGACTGGCTCTAATTTGTTCACCTGACGGGCTCTAATGTATTCACCTGACCGGCTCTAATGTGTTCACCTGACGGGCTCTAATGTGTTCACCTGACGGGCTCTAATTTGTTCTCCTGACGGGCTCTAATTTGTTCACCTGACGGGCTCTAATGTGTTCAGTTGACGGGCTCTAATGTGTTCACCCGACGGGCTCTAATGTGTTCAGCTGACGGGCACACATGTGTTCAGCTGATAGTCTCTAATGTATTCACCTGACGATCTCTAATGTGTTCACCTGACGGGAACTAATGTATTCAACCGACGGGCTCTAATGTGTTCATCTGACGGGCTCTAATGTGTTCATCTGACGGGCTCTAATGTGTTCATCTGACGGGCTCTAATGTGTTCATCTGACGGGCTCTAATGTGTTCATCTGACGGGCTCTACTGTGTTCATCTGAGGGGCTCTAATGTGTTCATCTGACGGGCTCTAATGTGTTCATCTGACAGGCTCTAATGTGTTCATCTGACGGGCTCTAATGTATTCACCTGACCGGCTCTAATGTGTTCACCTGACAGGCTCTAATGTATTCACCTGACCGGCTCTAATGTGTTCACCTGACGGGCTCTAATGTATTCACCTGACCGGCTCTAATGTGTTCACCTGACGGGCTCTAATTTGTTCTCCTGACGGGCTCTAATTTGTTCACCTGACCGGCTCTAATGTGTTCATCTGACGGGCTCTAATGTATTCACCTGACCGGCTCCAATGTGTTCACCTGACGGGCTCTAATTTGTTCTCCTGACGGGCTCTAATTTGTTCACCTGACGGGCTCTAATGTGTTCACCTGACGGGCTCTAATGTGTTCACCTGACGGGCTCTAATGTGTTCACCTGACGGGCTCGAATGTGTTCATCTGACGTGCTCTAATGCGTTCACCTGACGGGCTCTAATGTGTTCATCTGACGGGCTCTAATGTGTTCATCTGACGGGCTCCAATGTGTTCACCTGATGGGCTCTAATGTGTTCACCTGACGGGCACCAATGTGTTCACCTGACGGGCACCAATGTGTTCACCTGACGGGCACTAATGTGTTCACCTGATGGGATCTAATGTGTTCACCTGACGGGCTCTAATGTGTTCACCTGATGGGCTCTAATGTGTTCACCTGACGGGTACTAATGTATTCACCTGATGGGCTGTAATGTGTTCACCTGATGGGCTGTAATGTGTTCACCTGATGGGCTCTAATGTGTTCACCTGACGGGCACTAATGTGTTCACCTGACAGGCTCTAATGTATTCACCTGATGGGCTGTAATGTGTTCACCTGATGGGCTCCAATGTGTTCACCTGATGGGCTCCAATGTGTTCACCTGACGGGCTCTAATGTGTTCACCTGATGGGCTGTAATGTGTTCACCTGATGGGCTCTAATGTGTTCACCTGACGGGCTCTAATGTGTTCACCTGATGGGCTGCAATGTGTTCACCTGATGGGCTCTAATGTGTTCACCTGACGGGCTCTAATGTGTTCACCTGACGGGCTCTAATGTGTTCACCTGATGGGCTGTAATGTGTTCACCTGATGGGCTCTAATGTGTTCACCTGACGGGCTCTAATGTGTTCACCTGACGGGCACTGATGTGTTCACCTGACGGGCACTAATGTGTTCACCTGACGGGCTCTAATGTATTCACCTGATGGGCTGTAATGTGTTCACCTGATGGGCTCTAATGTGTTCACCTGACGGGCTCTAATGTGTTCAGCTCATGGGCTCTAATGTGTTCATCTGATGGGCTCTAATGTGTTCACCTGACGGGCTCTAAGTTGTTCACCTGATGGGCTCTAATGTATTCACCTGATGGGCTCTAATGTGTTCACCTGATGGGCTCTAATGTGTTCACCTGACGGGCTCTAATTTGTTCACCTGACGGGCTCTAATGTGTTCAGTTGACGGGCTCTAATGTGTTCACCCGACGGGCTCTAATGTGTTCAGCTGACGGGCACACATGTGTTCAGCTGATAGTCTCTAATGTATTCACCTGACGATCTCTAATGTGTTCACCTGACGGGAACTAATGTATTCAACCGACGGGCTCTAATGTGTTCATCTGACGAGCTCTAATGTGTTCATCTGACGGGCTCTAATGTGTTCATCTGACAGGATCTACTGTGTTCATCTGACGGGCTCTAATGTGGTCATCTGACAGGCTCTAATGTGTTCATCTGACGGGCTCTAATGTATTCACCTGACCGGCTCTAATGTGTTCACCTGACGGGCTCTAATGTGTTCACCTGACCGGCTCTAATGTATTCAACCGACGGGCTCTAATGTGTTCATCTGACGGGCTCTAATGTGTTCATCTGACGGGCTCTACTGTGTTCATCTGACGGGCTCTAATGTGTTCATCTGACGGGCTCTACTGTGTTCATCTGACGGGCTCTAATGTGTTCATCTGACAGGCTCTAATGTGTTCATCTGACGGGCTCTAATGTATTCACCTGACCGGCTCTAATGTGTTCATCTGACCGGCTCTAATGTGTTCACCTGACGGGCTCTAATGTGTTCACCTGACGGGCTCTAATTTGTTCTCCTGACGGGCTCTAATTTGTTCAACTGACCGGCTCCAATGTGTTCATCTGACGGGCTCGAATGAATTCACCTGACCGGCTCTAATGTGTTCACCTGACGGGCTCTAATTTGTTCTCCTGACGGGCTCTAATTTGTTCACCTGACCGGCTCCAATGTGTTCATCTGACGGGCTCGAATGAATTCACCTGACCGGCTCTAATGTGTTCACCTGACGGGCTCTAATTTGTTCTCCTGACGGGCTCTAATTTGTTCACCTGACGGGCTCTAATGTGTTCACCTGACGGGCTCTAATGTGTTCACCTGACGGACTCTAATGTGTTCACCTGACGGGCTCGAATGTGTTCACCTGACGGGCTCGAATGTGTTCATCTGACGTGCTCTAATGCGTTCACCTGACGGGCTCTAATGTGTTCATCTGACGGGCTCTAATGTGTTCATCTGACGGGCTCTAATGTGTTCACCTGACGGGCTCTAATGTGTTCACCTGACGGGCACCAATGTGTTCACCTGACGGGCACTAATGTGTTCACCTGACGGGCACTAATGTGTTCACCTGACGGGCTCTAATGTGTTCACCTGATGGGCTCTAATGTGTTCACCCGACGGGCACTAATGTGTTCAGCTGATGGGCTCTAATGTATTCACCTGATGGGCTCTAATGTGTTCACCTGACGGGCTCTAAATTGTTCACCTGACGGGCTCTAATGTGTTCACCTGGTGGGCTCTAATGTGTTCACCTGATGGGCTCTAATGTATTCACCTGATGGGCTCTAATGTGTTCACCTGACGGGAACTAATGTATTCAACCGACGGGCTCTAATGTGTTCATCTGACGGGCTCTAATGTGTTCATCTGACGGGCTCTAATGTGTTCATCTGACGGGCTCTAATGTGTTCATCTGACGGGCTCTACTGTGTTCACCTGATGGGCTCTAATGTGTTCACCTGACGGGCTCTAATTTGTTCACCTGACGGGCTCTAATGTGTTCAGCTGACGGGCTCTAATGTGTTCAGCTGACGGGCTCTAATGTGTTCACCTGATGCGCTCTAATGTGTTCACCTGTTGGGCTCTAATGTATTCACCTGATGGGCTCTAATGTGCTCATCTGACGGGCTCTAATGTGCTCATCTGACGGGCTCTAATGTGTTCACCTGATGGGTGCTAATGCGTTCACCTGATGGGCTCTAGTGTGTTCACCTGATGGGCTCTAATGTGTTCACCTGACAGGCTCTAATGTGTTCACCTGACGGGCTCTAATGTGTTCATCTGACGGGCTCTAATGTGTTCATCTGACGGGCTCTACTGTGTTCATCTGAGGGGCTCTAATGTGTTCATCTGACGGGCTCTAATGTGTTCATCTGACAGGCTCTAATGTGTTCATCTGACGGGCTCTAATGTATTCACCTGACCGGCTCTAATGTGTTCACCTGACAGGCTCTAATGTATTCACCTGACCGGCTCTAATGTGTTCACCTGACGGGCTCTAATGTATTCACCTGACCGGCTCTAATGTGTTCACCTGACGGGCTCTAATGTATTCACCTGACCGGCTCTAATGTGTTCACCTGACGGGCTCTAATTTGTTCTCCTGACGGGCTCTAATTTGTTCACCTGACCGGCTCTAATGTGTTCATCTGACGGGCTCTAATGTATTCACCTGACCGGCTCCAATGTGTTCACCTGACGGGCTCTAATTTGTTCTCCTGACGGGCTCTAATTTGTTCACCTGACGGGCTCTAATGTGTTCACCTGACGGGCTCTAATGTGTTCACCTGACGGGCTCTAATGTGTTCACCTGACGGGCTCGAATGTGTTCATCTGACGTGCTCTAATGCGTTCACCTGACGGGCTCTAATGTGTTCATCTGACGGGCTCTAATGTGTTCATCTGACGGGCTCTAATGTGTTCACCTGATGGGCTCTAATGTGTTCACCTGACGGGCACCAATGTGTTCACCTGACGGGCACCAATGTGTTCACCTGACGGGCACTAATGTGTTCACCTGACGGGATATAATGTGTTCACCTGACGGGCTCTAATGTGTTCACCTGACGGGCTCTAATGTGTTCACCTGATGGGCTCTAATGTGTTCACCTGACGGGCTCTAATGTGTTCACCTGACGGGTACTAATGTATTCACCTGATGGGCTGTAATGTGTTCACCTGATGGGCTGTAATGTGTTCACCTGATGGGCTCTAATGCGTTCACCTGACGGGCACTAATGTGTTCACCTGACAGGCTCTAATGTATTCACCTGATGGGCTGTAATGTGTTCACCTGATGGGCTCCAATGTGTTCACCTGATGGGCTCCAATGTGTTCACCTGACGGGCTCTAATGTGTTCACCTGATGGGCTGTAATGTGTTCACCTGATGGGCTCTAATGTGTTCACCTGACGGGCTCTAATGTGTTCACCTGATGGGCTGCAATGTGTTCACCTGATGGGCTCTAATGTGTTCACCTGACGGGCTCTAATGTGTTCACCTGATGGGCTGTAATGTGTTCACCTGATGGGCTCTAATGTGTTCACCTGACGGGCTCTAATGTGTTCACCTGACAGGCTCTAATGTATTCACCTGATGGGCTGTAATGTGTTCACCTGATGGGCTCCAATGTGTTCACCTGACGGGCTCCAATGTGTTCACCTGACGGGCTCTAATGTGTTCACCTGATGGGCTGTAATGTGTTCACCTGATGGGCTCTAATGTGTTCACCTGACGGGCTCTAATGTGTTCACCTGATGGGCTGCAATGTGTTCACCTGATGGGCTCTAATGTGTTCACCTGACGGGCTCTAATGTGTTCACCTGATGGGCTGTAATGTGTTCACCTGATGGGCTCTAATGTGTTCACCTGACGGGCTCTAATGTGTTCACCTGATGGGCACTAATGTGTTCACCTGACGGGCACTAATGTGTTCACCTGACGGGCTCTAATGTATTCACCTGATGGGCTGTAATGTGTTCTCCTGATGGGCTCTAATGTGTTCACCTGACGGGCTCTAATGTGTTCAGCTGATGGGCTCTAATGTGTTCATCTGATGGGCTCTAATGTGTTCACCTGACGGGCTCTAAGTTGTTCACCTGATGGGCTCTAATGTATTCACCTGATGGGCTCTAATGTGTTCACCTGATGGGCTCTAATGTGTTCACCTGACGGGCTCTAATTTGTTCACCTGACGGGCTCTAATGTGTTCAGTTGACGGGCTCTAATGTGTTCACCCGACGGGCTCTAATGTGTTCAGCTGACGGGCACACATGTGTTCAGCTGATAGTCTCTAATGTATTCACCTGACGATCTCTAATGTGTTCACCTGACGGGAACTAATGTATTCAACCGACGGGCTCTAATGTGTTCATCTGACGAGCTCTAATGTGTTCATCTGACGGGCTCTAATGTGTTCATCTGACAGGCTCTACTGTGTTCATCTGACGGGCTCTAATGTGTTCATCTGACAGGCTCTAATGTGTTCATCTGACGGGCTCTAATGTATTCACCTGACCGGCTCTAATGTGTTCACCTGACGGGCTCTAATGTGTTCACCTGACCGGCTCCAATGTATTCAACCGACGGGCTCTAATGTGTTCATCTGACGGGCTCTAATGTGTTCATCTGACGGGCTCTACTGTGTTCATCTGACGGGCTCTAATGTGTTCATCTGACGGGCTCTACTGTGTTCATCTGACGGGCTCTAATGTGTTCATCTGACAGGCTCTAATGTGTTCATCTGACGGGCTCTAATGCGTTCACCTGACCGGCTCTAATGTGTTCATCTGACCGGCTCTAATGTGTTCACCTGACGGGCTCTAATGTGTTCACCTGACGGGCTCTAATTTGTTCTCCTGACGGGCTCTAATTTGTTCACCTGACGGGCTCTAATGTGTTCACCTGACGGGCTCTAATGTGTTCACCTGACGGACTCTAATGTGTTCACCTGACGGGCTCGAATGTGTTCACCTGACGGGCTCGAATGTGTTCATCTGACGTGCTCCAATGCGTTCACCTGACGGGCTCTAATGCGTTCACCTGACGGGCTCTAATGAGTTCATCTGACGGGCTCTAATGTGTTCACCTGACGGGCTCTAATGTGTTCACCTGACGGGCACCAATGTGTTCACCTGACGGGCACTAATGTGTTCACCTGACGGGCACTAATGTGTTCACCTGACGGGCTCTAATGTGTTCACCTGATGGGCTCTAATGTGTTCACCCGACGGGCACTAATGTGTTCAGCTGATGGGCTCTAATGTATTCACCTGATGTGCTCTAATGTATTCACCTGATGGGCTCTAATGTGTTCACCTGACGGGCTCTAAATTGTTCACCTGACGGGCTCTAATGTGTTCAGCTGACAGGCTCTAATGTGTTCACCTGATGCGCTCTAATGTGTTCACCTGTTGGGCTCTAATGTATTCACCTGATGGGCTCTAATGTGCTCATCTGACGGGCTCTAATGTGCTCATCTGACGGGCTCTAATGTGTTCACCTGATGGGTGCTAATGCGTTCACCTGATGGGCTCTAGTGTGTTCACCTGATGGGCTCTAATGTGTTCACCTGACAGGCTCTAATGTGTTCACCTGACGGGCTCTAATTTTTTCACCTGACGGGTTCTAATGTGTTCAGCTGTCGGGCTCTAATGTTTTCACCTGACAGGCTCCAATGTGTTCTCCTGACGTGCTCTAATGTGTTCACCTGACGGACTCTAATGTGTTCACCTGATGGGCTCTAATGTGTTCATCTGACAGGCTCTAATGTGTTCATCTGACGGGCTCTAATGTATTCACCTGACCGGCTCTAATGTGTTCACCTGACAGGCTCTAATGTATTCACCTGACCGGCTCTAATGTGTTCACCTGACGGGCTCTAATGTATTCACCTGACCGGCTCTAATGTGTTCACCTGACGGGCTCTAATGTATTCACTTGACCGGCTCTAATGTGTTCACCTGACGGGCTCTAATTTGTTCTCCTGACGGGCTCTAATTTGTTCACCTGACCGGCTCTAATGTGTTCATCTGACGGGCTCTAATGTATTCACCTGACCGGCTCCAATGTGTTCACCTGACGGGCTCTAATTTGTTCTCCTGACGGGCTCTAATTTGTTCACCTGACGGGCTCTAATGTGTTCACCTGACGGGCTCTAATGTGTTCACCTGACGGGCTCTAATGTGTTCACCTGACGGGCTCGAATGTGTTCATCTGACGTGCTCTAATGCGTTCACCTGACGGGCTCTAATGTGTTCATCTGACGGGCTCTAATGTGTTCATCTGACGGGCTCTAATGTGTTCACCTGATGGGCTCTAATGTGTTCACCTGACGGGCACCAATGTGTTCACCTGACGGGCACCAATGTGTTCACCTGACGGGCACTAATGTGTTCACCTGACGGGCACTAATGTGTTCACCTGACGGGATATAATGTGTTCACCTGACGGGCTCTAATGTGTTCACCTGACGGGCTCTAATGTGTTCACCTGATGGGCTCTAATGTGTTCACCTGACGGGCTCTAATGTGTTCACCTGACGGGTACTAATGTATTCACCTGATGGGCTGTAATGTGTTCACCTGATGGGCTGTAATGTGTTCACCTGATGGGCTCTAATGTGTTCACCTGACGGGCACTAATGTGTTCACCTGACAGGCTCTAATGTATTCACCTGATGGGCTGTAATGTGTTCACCTGATGGGCTCCAATGTGTTCACCTGATGGGCTCCAATGTGTTCACCTGACGGGCTCTAATGTGTTCACCTGATGGGCTGTAATGTGTTCACCTGATGGGCTCTAATGTGTTCACCTGACGGGCTCTAATGTGTTCACCTGATGGGCTGCAATGTGTTCACCTGATGGGCTCTAATGTGTTCACCTGACGGGCTCTAATGTGTTCACCTGATGGGCTGTAATGTGTTCACCTGATGGGCTCTAATGTGTTCACCTGACGGGCTCTAATGTGTTCACCTGACAGGCTCTAATGTATTCACCTGATGGGCTGTAATGTGTTCACCTGATGGGCTCCAATGTGTTCACCTGATGGGCTCCAATGTGTTCACCTGACGGGCTCTAATGTGTTCACCTGATGGGCTGTAATGTGTTCACCTGATGGGCTCTAATGTGTTCACCTGACGGGCTCTAATGTGTTCACCTGATGGGCTGCAATGTGTTCACCTGATGGGCTCTAATGTGTTCACCTGACGGGCTCTAATGTGTTCACCTGATGGGCTGTAATGTGTTCACCTGACGGGCTCTAATGTGTTCACCTGACGGGCTCTAATGTGTTCACCTGACGGGCACTAATGTGTTCACCTGACGGGCACTAATGTGTTCACCTGACGGGCTCTAATGTATTCACCTGATGGGCTGTAATGTGTTCACCTGATGGGCTCTAATGTGTTCACCTGACGGGCTCTAATGTGTTCAGCTGATGGGCTCTAATGTGTTCATCTGATGGGCTCTAATGTGTTCATCTGATGGGCTCTAATGTGTTCACCTGACGGGCTCTAAGTTGTTCACCTGATGGGCTCTAATGTATTCACCTGATGGGCTCTAATGTGTTCACCTGATGGGCTCTAATGTGTTCACCTGACGGGCTCTAATTTGTTCACCTGACGGGCTCTAATGTGTTCAGTTGACGGGCTCTAATGTGTTCACCCGACGGGCTCTAATGTGTTCAGCTGACGGGCACACATGTGTTCAGCTGATAGTCTCTAATGTATTCACCTGACGATCTCTAATGTGTTCACCTGACGGGAACTAATGTATTCAACCGACGGGCTCTAATGTGTTCATCTGACGAGCTCTAATGTGTTCATCTGACGGGCTCTAATGTGTTCATCTGACAGGCTCTACTGTGTTCATCTGACGGGCTCTAATGTGTTCATCTGACAGGCTCTAATGTGTTCATCTGACGGGCTCTAATGTATTCACCTGACCGGCTCTAATGTGTTCACCTGACGGGCTCTAATGTGTTCACCTGACCGGCTCCAATGTATTCAACCGACGGGCTCTAATGTGTTCATCTGACGGGCTCTAATGTGTTCATCTGACGGGCTCTACTGTGTTCATCTGACGGGCTCTAATTTGTTCATCTGACGGGCTCTACTGTGTTCATCTGACGGGCTCTAATGTGTTCATCTGACAGGCTCTAATGTGTTCATCTGACGGGCTCTAATGTATTCACCTGACCGGCTCTAATGTGTTCATCTGACCGGCTCTAATGTGTTCACCTGACGGGCTCTAATGTGTTCACCTGACGGGCTCTAATTTGTTCTCCTGACGGGCTCTAATTTGTTCACCTGACCGGCTCCAATGTGTTCATCTGACGGGCTCGAATGAATTCACCTGACCGGCTCTAATGTGTTCACCTGACGGGCTCTAATTTGTTCTCCTGACGGGCTCTAATTTGTTCACCTGACGGGCTCTAATGTGTTCACCTGACGGGCTCTAATGTGTTCACCTGACGGACTCTAATGTGTTCACCTGACGGGCTCGAATGTGTTCACCTGACGGGCTCGAATGTGTTCATCTGACGTGCTCCAATGCGTTCACCTGACGGGCTCTAATGCGTTCACCTGACGGGCTCTAATGCGTTCACCTGACGGGCTCTAATGAGTTCATCTGACGGGCTCTAATGTGTTCACCTGACGGGCTCTAATGTGTTCACCTGACGGGCACCAATGTGTTCACCTGATGGGCACTAATGTGTTCACCTGACGGGCACTAATGTGTTCACCTGACGGGCTCTAATGTGTTCACCTGATGGGCTCTAATGTGTTCACCCGACGGGCACTAATGTGTTCAGCTGATGGGCTCTAATGTATTCACCTGATGGGCTCTAATGTGTTCACCTGACGGGCTCTAAATTGTTCACCTGACGGGCTCTAATGTGTTCACCTGGTGGGCTCTAATGTATTCACCTGATGGGCTCTAATGTGTTCACCTGACGGGCTCTAATTTGTTCACCTGACGGGCTCTAATGTGTTCAGCTGACGGGCTCTAATGTGTTCACCTGATGCGCTCTAATGTGTTCACCTGTTGGGCTCTAATGTATTCACCTGATGGGCTCTAATGTGCTCATCTGACGGGCTCTAATGTGCTCATCTGACGGGCTCTAATGTGTTCACCTGATGGGTGCTAATGCGTTCACCTGATGGGCTCTAGTGTGTTCACCTGATGGGCTCTAATGTGTTCACCTGACAGGCTCTAATGTGTTCACCTGACGGGCTCTAATTTTTTCACCTGACGGGTTCTAATGTGTTCAGCTGTCGGGCTCTAATGTTTTAACCTGACAGGCTCCAATGTGTTCTCCTGACGTGCTCTAATGTGTTCACCTGACGGACTCTAATGTGTTCACCTGATGGGCTCTAATGTGTTCATCTGACAGGCTCTAATGTGTTCATCTGACGGGCTCTAATGTATTCACCTGACCGGCTCTAATGTGTTCACCTGACGGGCTCTAATTTGTTCTCCTGACGGGCTCTAATTTGTTCACCTGACCGGCTCCAATGTGTTCATCTGACGGGCTCGAATGAATTCACCTGACCGGCTCTAATGTGTTCACCTGACGGGCTCTAATTTGTTCTCCTGACGGGCTCTAATTTGTTCACCTGACGGGCTCTAATGTGTTCACCTGCCGGGCTCTAATGTGTTCACCTGACGGACTCTAATGTGTTCACCTGACGGGCTCTAATGTGTTCACCTGACGGGCTCTAATGTGTTCACCTGATGGGCTGTAATGTGTTCACCTGATGGGCTCTAATGTGTTCACCTGACGGGCTCTAATGTGTTCACCTGACGGGCACTAATGTGTTCACCTGACGGGCACTAATGTGTTCACCTGACGGGCACTAATGTGTTCACCTGACGGGCTCGAATGTGTTCACCTGACGGGCTCTAATGTGTTCAGCTGATGGGCTCTAATGTGTTCACCTGATGGGCTCTAATGTGTTCACCTGACGGGCTCTAATGTGTTCAGCTGATGGGCTCTAATGTGTTCATCTGATGGGCTCTAATGTGTTCACCTGACGGGCTCTAAGTTGTTCACCTGATGGGCTCTAATGTATTCACCTGATGGGCTCTAATGTGTTCACCTGATGGGCTCTAATGTGTTCACCTGACGTGCTCTAATTTGTTCACCTGACGGGCTCTAATGTGTTCAGTTGACGGGCTCTAATGTGTTCACCCGACGGGCTCTAATGTGTTCAGCTGACGGGCACACATGTGTTCAGCTGATAGTCTCTAATGTATTCACCTGACGATCTCTAATGTGTTCACCTGACGGGAACTAATGTATTCAACCGACGGGCTCTAATGTGTTCATCTGACGAGCTCTAATGTGTTCATCTGACGGGCTCTAATGTGTTCATCTGACAGGCTCTACTGTGTTCATCTGACGGGCTCTAATGTGTTCATCTGACAGGCTCTAATGTGTTCATCTGACGGGCTCTAATGTATTCACCTGACCGGCTCTAATGTGTTCACCTGACGGGCTCTAATGTGTTCACCTGACCGGCTCTAATGTATTCAACCGACGGGCTCTAATGTGTTCATCTGACGGGCTCTACTGTGTTCATCTGACGGGCTCTAATGTGTTCATCTGACGGGCTCTACTGTGTTCATCTGACGGGCTCTAATGTGTTCATCTGACAGGCTCTAATGTGTTCATCTGACGGGCTCTAATGTATTCACCTGACCGGCTCTAATGTGTTCATCTAACCGGCTCTAATGTGTTCACCTGACGGGCTCTAATGTGTTCACCTGACGGGCTCTAATTTGTTCTCCTGACGGGCTCTAATTTGTTCACCTGACCGGCTCCAATGTGTTCATCTGACGGGCTCGAATGAATTCACCTGACCGGCTCTAATGTGTTCACCTGACAGACTCTAATTTGTTCTCCTGACGGGCTCTAATTTGTTCACCTGACGGGCTCTAATGTGTTCACCTGACGGGCTCTAATGTGTTCACCTGACGGACTCTAATGTGTTCACCTGACGGGCTCGAATGTGTTCACCTGACGGGCTCGAATGTGTTCATCTGACGTGCTCTAATGCGTTCACCTGACGGGCTCTAATGTGTTCATCTGACGGGCTCTAATGTGTTCATCTGACGGGCTCTAATGTGTTCACCTGACGGGCTCTAATGTGTTCACCTGACGGGCACCAATGTGTTCACCTGACGGGCACTAATGTGTTCACCTGACGGGCACTAATGTGTTCACCTGACGGGCTCTAATGTGTTCACCTGATGGGCTCTAATGTGTTCACCCGACGGGCACTAATGTGTTCAGCTGATGGGCTCTAATGTATTCACCTGATGGGCTCTAATGTGTTCACCTGACGGGCTCTAAATTGTTCACCTGACGGGCTCTAATGTGTTCACCTGGTTGGCTCTAATGTGTTCACCTGATGGGCTCTAATGTATTCACCTGATGGGCTCTAATGTGTTCACCTGACGGGCTCTAATTTGTTCACCTGACGGGCTCTAATGTGTTCAGCTGACGGGCTCTAATGTGTTCACCTGATGCGCTCTAATGTGTTCACCTGTTGGGCTCTAATGTATTCACCTGATGGGCTCTAATGTGCTCATCTGACGGGCTCTAATGTGCTCATCTGACGGGCTCTAATGTGTTCACCTGATGGGTGCTAATGCGTTCACCTGATGGGCTCTAGTGTGTTCACCTGATGGGCTCTAATGTGTTCACCTGACAGGCTCTAATGTGTTCACCTGACGGGCTCTAATTTTTTCACCTGACGGGTTCTAATGTGTTCAGCTGTCGGGCTCTAATGTTTTCACCTGACAGGCTCCAATGTGTTCTCCTGACGTGCTCTAATGTGTTCACCTGACGGACTCTAATGTGTTCACCTGATGGGCTCTAATGTGTTCATCTGACAGGCTCTAATGTGTTCATCTGACGGGCTCTAATGTATTCACCTGACCGGCTCTAATGTGTTCACCTGACGGGCTCTAATTTGTTCTCCTGACGGGCTCTAATTTGTTCACCTGACCGGCTCCAATGTGTTCATCTGACGGGCTCGAATGAATTCACCTGACCGGCTCTAATGTGTTCACCTGACGGGCTCTAATTTGTTCTCCTGACGGGCTCTAATTTGTTCTCCTGACGGGCTCTAATTTGTTCACCTGACGGGCTCTAATGTGTTCACCTGACGGGCTCTAATGTGTTCACCTGACGGACTCTAATGTGTTCACCTGACGGGCTCGAATGTGTTCACCTGACGGGCTCGAATGTGTTCATCTGACGTGCTCTAATGCGTTCACCTGACGGGCTCTAATGTGTTCATCTGACGGGCTCTAATGTGTTCATCTGACGGGCTCTAATGTGTTCACCTGACGGGCTCTAATGTGTTCACCTGACGGGCACCAATGTGTTCACCTGACGGGCACTAATGTGTTCACCTGACGGGCACTAATGTGTTCACCTGACGGGCTCTAATGTGTTCACCTGATGGGCTCTAATGTGTTCACCCGACGGGCACTAATGTGTTCAGCTGATGGGCTCTAATGTATTCACCTGATGGGCTCTAATGTGTTCACCTGACGGGCTCTAAATTGTTCACCTGACGGGCTCTAATGTGTTCACCTGGTGGGCTCTAATGTGTTCACCTGATGGGCTCTAATGTATTCACCTGATGGGCTCTAATGTGTTCACCTGACGGGCTCTAATTTGTTCACCTGACGGGCTCTAATGTGTTCAGCTGACGGGCTCTAATGTGTTCACCTGATGCGCTCTAATGTGTTCACCTGTTGGGCTCTAATGTATTCACCTGATGGGCTCTAATGTGCTCATCTGACGGGCTCTAATGTGCTCATCTGACGGGCTCTAATGTGTTCACCTGATGGGTGCTAATGCGTTCACCTGATGGGCTCTAGTGTGTTCACCTGATGGGCTCTAATGTGTTCACCTGACAGGCTCTAATGTGTTCACCTGACGGGCTCTAATTTTTTCACCTGACGGGTTCTAATGTGTTCAGCTGTCGGGCTCTAATGTTTTCACCTGACAGGCTCCAATGTGTTCTCCTGACGTGCTCTCATGTGTTCACCTGACGGACTCTAATGTGTTCACCTGATGGGCTCTAATGTGTTCACCTGACGGGCTCTAATGTGTTCACCTGACGTGCTGTAATGTGTTCACCTCATGGGATCTAATGTTTACACGTGACATGCGCAACTGTGTTTGCTTGACCGGCTCTAATGTGTTTATCTGACAGGTTGCAATGTGTCCACCTGACAGACACTAATGTATTCCCCTGAACGGCACTAATGTGTTTAGCTGACGGGCTCTAATGTGTTCAGCTGATGGGCTCTAATGTGTTCAGCTGATGGGCTCTAATGTGTTCACCTGACGTGCTCTAATGTGTTCACCTGACGGACTCTAATGTGTTCACCTGACGGGCTCTAATGTGTTCACCTGACGGGCTCTAATGTGTTCACCTGACGGGCTCTAATGTGTTCACCTGATGGGTTCTAATGTGTTCACCTGACGTGCTCTAATGTGTTCACCTGACGGACTCTAATGTGTTCACCTGACGGGCTCTAATGTGTTCTCCTGATGGGTTCTAATGTGTTTATCTGACGGGCTCTAGTGTGTTCAGCTGATGGGTTCTAATGTGTTTATCTGACAGGCTCTAATGTGTTCTCCTGATGGGTTCTAATGTGTTCTCCTAATGGGTTCTAATGTGTTTATCTGACTGGCTCTAATGTGTTCTCCTGATGGGTTCTAATGTGTTCTCCTGATGGGTTCTAATGTGTTCTTCTGATGGGTTCTAATGTGTTCTCCTGATGGGTTCTAATGTGTTCTCCTGATGGGTTCTAATGTGTTTATCTGACGGGCTCTAGTGTGTTCTCCTGATGGGTTCTAATGTGTTTATCTGACGGGCTCTAATGTGTTCTCCTGATGGGTTCTAATGTGTTCTCCTGATGGGTTCTAATGTGTTCTCCTGATGGGTTCTAATGTGTTTATCTGACGGGCTCTAGTGTGTTCTCCTGATGGGTTCTAATGTGTTCTCCTGATGGGTTCTAATGTGTTTATCTGACGGGCTCTAGTGTGTTCTCCTGATGGGTTCTAATGTGTTTATCTGACGGGCTCTAATGTGTTCTCCTGATGGGTTCTAATGTGTTTATCTGACGGGCTCTAGTGTGTTCTCCTGATGGGTTCTAATGTGTTTATCTGACGGGCTCTAATGTGTTCTCCTGATGGGTTCTAATGTGTTTATCTGACGGGCTCTAGTGTGTTCTCCTGATGGGTTCTAATGTGTTTATCTGACGGGCTCTAATGTGTTCTCCTGATGGGTTCTAATGTGTTTATCTGACGGGCTCTAGTGTGTTCTCCTGATGGGTTCTAATGTGTTTATCTGACGGGCTCTAGTGTGTTCTCCTGATGGGTTCTAATGTGTTTATCTGACGGGCTCTAATGTGTTCTCCTGATGGGTTCTAATGTGTTCACCTGACTGACTCTAATGTGCCCATCGGACAGGCATTAAGGGTTTCACCTATTCACTCTCTTGTTTTCAGCTGACCCGCATTCCATGTGTTCACCTGACGTACACTAAATTGTTCAGTACTTGTCTGTTCACCAGATGGGCTGTAAGGGCTTCACCTGACAGTCTCTAAGGTGTTCATCAGACCGCCACTAATATGTTTACCTGACAGGTTCTTATGTGTTCACTTGCCGGCACTGATGTTTTAGCCTGTGGGGCACTGATGTGTTCACCTGATGGCCAATAATATCTTATCCTGACAGGCTCTGATGTGTTCACAGGAAGGATATTGATGTGTTCACCTGATGGCACTAACATGTTCACCAGACAGACTCTAGTGTCTTCACCTCAGTGGCTCTGATGTGTTAATTTGATGGGCAATAATTTGTTCACCTGCTGTTTTTGTATGTGTTCTTCTGACAGGCACTGAAGTGTTCCTGTGACGGGCACCAATGTTCTTACCTAACCTGTGCTCGAATCCACACTCTGTAGCACAGGTAGCAGTTAGTGTGGAGCAGTGGGTACAGCAGATGATATTTTACCTCTATGTCCAGGGCTCAGGACAGAAACACTGCTGCTCTGTATCACCCTGGTCCCTGCATTGTTCATTGAGCTATTTTGGGATCCATAAGTGAAGTTCCACTTCCCATTATCTACTCACCCCATTTCCCATTACTGAAGGCATTGACTTCTGGCTGGATTTTGGATCTACCGACATTGGGTGCTTTCCCTACCTTCTGCAAATGTTTTTCTCTATTCATGTGTCAACTTTGGCAATGAGCATCGTCGAGCTATTTTACCATGGGGGAGAAAGGGGGATGAGTATTTTAGCCAACTAAACCAGACCTACACATTGAATGTGTTATCTCCCAAATCTTTGCTCACCTTTCCCATAAATTTCTGTTTGAACCCCTCCCCTCAGGTTTCTGCCCCTGCCACAGCTCTGAAACAGCTCTTAACAAAGTCACAAATGATATCTAATGTGGCTGCTACAAAAATAAAGTATCCCTCCTCATCATTCTTGACCTGTCTGCACCCTTTGACACAGCTGACCACACACGCACCTCTCATCACCGTCATCTCGCTGGCCTTCGCCTACTTCCATTCTTATCTCTCTAATCATCGGCAGAGAATCTCCTGAAATGACAAAAACATCTGAAAAACTGTTGTCGAGACATCCTAATCAGGGAAGGAGGCAGTTGGTGAGTCGCTGTGAAGTGTTTCTAGATACTAGTCTAGAAAGTGAAGCCATGGCAGGGCACCTCAGTCCTGTGGAATTCACAACCTGTGCCATGTGGAAAATGCTGGACATTTCTGGTATCCTGTATGACCACATGCGTAAGAAGTGTCATCAGCTGCAGCAGCTCGAATCAGTAAGGGGCATCTGTGAGGCTGAGAGCTTCATGGGTAGCATGTTTTTGGACGTGGTCATCACACAGCTAAAAATGTGCAGGCAAATAGGGAATGATAGAAGGACAAGGAGGATCAGGCAGGGCAGGGATCCCATGAGTGCGTTTCGCTCTGCAACCACTCTTCAGTTCTGAATACTGGTGAGAGTGATAGTTCCTCTGGGTAGTGCATGCAGAGCCAAGTCCATGGCACAGGGGGCCCAGCTCCACAGGGGTGAGGAATAAGAGTGGAAGAGCAATAGTGTTAGGGGATTCAATAATGAGGGGAATAGACAGGTGCTGCCACAGACATGACACTAGGATGGTAAATTGCCTCCCTGGTGCGAGGGTGAAGGATGTTACTGAGCGGCTGCAGAATGAGAGGGTGAACGGCTCCATATCGGCACCAATGACATAGGTAGAAAGAGGGATGAGGTCCTGTACAAGCCTGACGGTTTGTACTTCAATAGGGCCGGGACCAAGATCCTCACAGGGGCTTTTGCTAGTGCTGTTGGGGAGGGTTGAAACTAGTTCGGCAGGGGAATGGAAACCTGAGAGTAGATTCAGAAGAGAGAGAAGAAAAGATGGAAAGTGAAGGCAGTAAATTAGTAAGGCAGAAGAAACAAAGGCTGGAAAATAGACAACAAGGGAGTTTGGCAGTACTAAATGGTATATACTTCAATGCAAGAAGTGTAGGGAATAAGGCAGATGAGCTGAGAACACAGATTGACATGGGAGTATCATATAGCTATGACTGAAACATGGCTGAAAGAAGGGCAGGAACAGTAATGCAACATTCCTGGTTAATAATGTTTTCAGTCAAGATGGAGAGGGGGATAAAAAAGGAGGGGGGTTGCAATATTCATTAAAGAAACAATTATAGTTGTGAGGAAGGATAATATGGTAGAAGGATCATCAAATGAGACCAATTGAGTTGAATTGAGAAACAGAAAAGGGGCAATCATACCACTGGGAGCTTATTATAGACTCCCAAGTAATCTGAATGAGAGAGAAGGGCAACTCTGTAGGCAAATAAAGCAGATGAGCTGGCAGCACAGATAGACACATGGCAGTATGACATCATAGCTATTGCAGAAACATGGCTGAAGGAGGGACAGGAATGTCAGCTCAATGTTCCTGGTTACAGGGTTTTCCGACATGATAGGGAGGGGGATAAGAAAGGAGGGGGAGTGGCAATTTTGGTCAAGGAAACTATTACAGCTGTGAGGAGGGATGAAATGCTGGAAGGTTCATCAAATGAGGCCATATGGATTGAGCTAAGGAACAAAAAAAGGGGCAATCACACTGCTGGGAGTGTGCTATAGACCGCCAAACAGTCAGGGAGATAGAAGAGCAGATATGTTGGCAAATCTCTGAGAAGTGCAAGAACAATAGAACAGGAATAGGGATTTTAACTACCCCAATATTAACTGGGATAGTTTTAGTGTTAAAGGAATTGAGGGGGCAGAATTCTTGAGGTGCATTCAGGAGAACTCTTTGCCCAGTATGTAGCAAGTCCAACAAGAGAGGGTGCAGTTTTAGACTTAGTTTTAGGAAATGAAGCTGGGCAGGTGGAAGGAGTGGCAGTGGGAGAGCATTTTGGTGGTAGCGATCATAATTCAGTTTTAACATAATTATGGAAAAGGACAGAGATAGAACACTCTGTCTCCTACAGCTGAGCCAATTTTGAATCCACCTTATCAAGTTACCTTGTATCCCATGTGCATTTACTTTCTTAGTCTCCCATGTGGGACCTTGTCAAAGGCTTTGCTGAAATCCATGTAAACTACATCAACTGCACTACCCTCATCTACACACCTGGTCACATGCTCAAAAAATTCAATCAAATTTGTTCGGCATGACCTCCCTCTGACAAAGCTATGCTGACTATTCCTAATCAAATTTTGCCTCTCCAAGTGGTGATAGATTCTCTCCTTCAGAATTTTCTCCAATAGTTTCCCTACCACTGACGTGAGACTCACTGGTCTGTAGTTCCCTGGCTTATCTCTACAACCTTTCTTAAATAGTGGGACGACATTAGCTGTCCTCCAGTCCTCTGGCACCTCCCCCGTGGCCAGAGAGGAATTAAAAATTAGGGTCAGAGCCCCTGCAATCTCCACCCTCACCTCCCACAGCATCCTGGGACACAAATTGTCCGGACCTGGAGATTTGTCCACTTTTAAGCCTTCCAAAACCTCCAATACCTGGTCACTTCCTATGATAATTTGCTCAAGAACCTCACAGTCTCTCTCTCTGTCTGAGTTCCATATCTACATCCTCACTCTCTTGGGTGAAGACAGATGTGAATTATTCGTTCAACACCCTACCAAAGTCTTCCGGCTCCACCCACAGATTTCCCCCTTGGCCCCTATGGGTCCTACTCCTACTCCCAATAAGCTTTCTCCCCCTTGCTTATCAAGAATCTATCTACCTCAGCCTTAAAAATATTCAAATACTCTGTTTCCACTGCCTTTTGAGGAAGTGAGTTCCAAAGACTCATGACCTTCTGAGAGAAAAGATTTCTCCTCATCTCTGTCTTAAATGTTTTAAACAGTGATCCCTAATTCTAGATTATCCCACAAGAGGAAACATCCTTTCCAAATCCAACCTGTCAAGACCCCTCAGGATCTTATATGTTTCAATCAGGTTGCCTCTTACTCTTCTAAACTCCAGCGGATACAAGCCTAGCCTGTCCAACCTTTCCTCATAAGCCGACCCATCCATTCCAGGTATTTGCCTTATTTATTAGTATTGACCTTCTCTGAAGTGCTTCCAACACATTTACATCCTTCCTGAAATAAGGAGACCAATACTGTACACAGTACCTCCTCCTCCCACCAGCATCCTCCTACCCCTGTGTAGGGGCCCTAACAACCCCACTGCCTTGAGGGCGTCTCAGGAGAGACCAAGGCTAAGGGAGTAAACCCTAACAGAAAATCCGGAGCGGAACCCCGTAGGCGGTCATGTGTCACCTTTGGTATGTTTCCGGCAGTTCCTGCAGCCATACTGGTGCCAATCGTCGTGCTCTGCACTCCTTTGGACCCCACCAGAAAGGCCGAGAGGGGGGTTTTGACGCTTGGGCAACTCTCAACCTCCATACATTCGCCCAGGCATGCGCCATGGAGAGGTCACTCCATACTCGCCTCACAGCGACCGGAACAACACGGAAGGCAGCAGTTACAGGTTATAAGTCCAGAATATTGGCCTTTATAGCCACTCCAGGCGCTGCTCCACAAACCACTGACCACCTCCAGGCGCTTACCCATTGTCTCTTGAGACAAGGAGGCCAAAGAAGAAGAAGACTCCAGATGTGTATAACTGAAGCATAACCTCCCTACTTTTGTATTCAATTCCCCTCACGATAAATGATATTCTATTAGCTTCCCTAATTACTTGCTATACTTGCATACTAATATTTTGTGATTCATGCACTAGGACACCCAGATCCCTCAGCATCTCAGAGCTCTACAATCTCTCACCATTTAATTAATATGCTTCTTGTTTATTCTTCCTGCCAAAATGGACAATTTCATATTTTCCCTCATTATATTCCATTTGCCAGATCTTTGCCCAGTCACTTAACCTATCTATATACCTTTGTAGCCTTCATATGTCCTCTTCACAACTTACCTTCCTACCTATCTTTGTGTCATCAGCAAATTTAGCACCCATACCTTCAGTCCCTTCATCCAAGTCATTTATATAAAGTTGAGGCCCCAGCACTGATCCTTCTGGCACACCACTCATTACATCTTGCCAACCAGAAAATTACCCATTTATGCCTACTCTCTGTTTCCTGTTAGCTAGCCAATCTTCTATCCATGCCAAAAGTTACCCCTTACACCATGAGCTTTTATTTTCCGCAATAACTTTTGATGTGGCACCTTATCAAATGCCTTCTGGAAATCTAAGTACAATACATCCACCGGTTCCCCTTTATCCACAGCACATGTAACTCCCTCAAAGAACTCCAATAAATTGGTTAACATGATTTCCCTTTCACAAAACAGTGTTCACTCTGCCTGATTACCTTGCATGTTTCTGCTATAATGTCTTTAATAATATCTTCTAACATTTTCCCTATGACAGATGTTAAGCTAACTGGCTTGTAGTTTCCTGCTTTCTGTCTCTCTCCCTTTTTGAATAAGGAGTTACATTCGCTATTTTACAATCTAATGGAACCTTCCCTGAATCTAGGGAATTTTGGAAAATCAAGATCAACGCATCAACTATCTCACTTGCCACTTCTTTTAACACCCGAGGATGAAATCCATCAGGACCTGGGGACTTGTCAGCTGCAGCTCCAACAATTTGTTCAGTACCACTTCCCTGGTGATTGTAATTTTCTTGATTTCCTCCCTTCCTTCCATTTCCTGACATACAGCTAATTCTGGGATGCTGCTTGTATACTCTATGCTGAAGACTAATGCAAAATACCTGCTCAATTCATCTGCTCTTTATTTTCCATTGTTAATTCCCCAGATTCACTTTTTATAGCACCAACACTCACTTTGTTAACTATTTTTCTTAAAATATCTTTGGAAATTCTTACTATCTGTTTTTACATTTCCAGCCAGCTTTCTCTCTTACTCTAATTTTTCATTCTTTATCAATCTTTTAATCATTCTTTGCTGTTTTTTTATATGCTGTCCAATCTCCTGATCTGCCACACATCTTCGCGCAATTATATGCTTTTTCTTTAAGTTTGATACTATCTTTAACTTTTTTAGTTAACCACGGATGGTGGGTTGTCCCCTTGGAATTTTCCTTTCTTGTTGGAATGTTTCTATGCTGAAATATCTCCTTGAATGTCTGCCACTGCATCTCTATTACCATACGACCATACGAATTAGGAGCGAAGTAGGCCATTCAGCCCGTCGAGCCTGCTCCGCCATTTAATAAGATCAAGGCTGATTTGTTTGTGTCTCAAATTCCACACTCCCATCTACCCCCGATAATCTTTGATTCCCTTGCCTGACAAGAATCCATCTACCTCCACCTTAAAAATATTCAATGACCCCACCTCCAGCATCTTCTGAAGCAGGGCGTTCCAAAGTCGCACAACCCTCAGAGAAAATAAATTCTCATCTCTGTCCTAAAGGGGCGATCCCTAATTTTCAAACAGTGCCCCCTAGTTCTGGACTCACCCACAAGAGAAAACATTCTCTCCACATCCACCTTGTCAAGACCGTCAAGTCTCCCCTCACTCTTCTAAACTCCGGTGAAAACAAGCCCAGTCTGTCTAACCTTTCCTCATAAGATAACCTGCTCATTCCAGGCATCAAAGAACAGTACAGCACAGGAACAGGCCATTCGGCCCTCCAAGCCTGCGCCGATCTAAACTAAAGCCTTCTCCACTTCCGGGGACCGTATCCCTCTATTCCCATCCTATTCATGTATTTGTCAAGATTCCTCTTAAACGTCGCTATGGTACCTGCTTCCACCACCTCCTCCGGCAGCAAGTTCCAGGCACTCACCACCTTCTGTGTAAAAAACATCCCCTCTAAACTTTGCCCCTCGCACCTTAAACCTATGTCCCCTAGTAACTGACTGTTCCACCCTGGGAAAAAGCTTCTGACTATCCACTCTGTCCATGCCACTCATAACTTTGTAAACCTCGATCATGTCACCCCGCCACCTCCGTCGTTCCAGTGAAAACAATCCGAGTTTATCCAACCTCTCCTCGTAGCTAATGCCCTCCAGACCAAGCAACATCCTGGTAAACCTCTTCTGTACTCTCTCCAAAGCCTCCACGTCCTTCTGGTAGTGTGGCGACCAGAATTGCACACAATATTCCAAGTGTGGCCTAACTAAGATTCTGTACAGCTGCAACATGACTTGCCAATTTTTATACTCTATGCCCAGACCGATGAAGGCAAGCATGCCGTATGCCTTCTTGACTACCTTATCCACCTGCATTGCCACTTTCAGTGATTTGTGGACCTGTAGTCCCAGATCTCTTTGCCTGTCAATTCTCCTAAGGGTTCTGCCATTTACTGTATATGTCCCACCTGTATTAGACCTTCCAAAAAATGCATTACCTCATATTTGTCCGGATTAAACTCCATCTGCCATTTCTCCGCCCAAGTCTCTATATCCTGCTGTATCCTCTGACAATCCTCATCACTATCCGCAACTCCACCAACGTTTGTGTCGTCCGCATACTTACTAATCAGACCAGCTACATTTTCCTCCAAATCATTTGTATATGTATCAATCTAGT
This sequence comes from Heterodontus francisci, assembly GCF_036365525.1. Classification (NCBI taxonomy): domain Eukaryota; kingdom Metazoa; phylum Chordata; class Chondrichthyes; order Heterodontiformes; family Heterodontidae; genus Heterodontus; species Heterodontus francisci. Next base: position 1,309,490 of record NC_090399.1, on the reverse strand, counting down.
AAACCTCCTCTGAACTGCCTCCAGCGCATTCCTTAAAGGAGACCAAAACGGCACACAGTATTCGAGGTGTGGTCTCCCCAATGCCCTGAATAACTGAAGCACAACATTCTTACTTTTATTTTGGAATTATCCCATAACCTACTTTGCCAGTTCACTTTTGTTCACTCTGCTTACATGCCCTCATCATTGCCCTTATTGAAGTTACAATATGGCAGTGCAGGTGGTGCACTACAACTGCAGCATGTGAGAGTTTGTGGAGATCATGGTGATCCTGGACAATCACGTCTGCAGCAAGTGTCTGCATCTCGAGGAACTTCAGCTCAGAGTTGTTGAGCTGAGGTCTGAGGTGCGGACATTGCCAGTATCAGGGATGGAGGGAAGGAGTTAAACATTGATTTAAGAGGCAGACGCACACCTGAGGTTAGGAAGTGGTACTAACCAGGTCTGGTTAGTGCTCAGGGATAGGAGGGTGTGTCTGTGAGTCAGGGAGGTATGAGAACCCCAGGTGCAGTACTGGAGGAGTATCAGTCTTTGCCCTTATGCAACAGGTATGAGATTCTTGCTGCTTTTGTGGATGCTGGCAAAGTCCGCAGAATGGATGAACAAACTCACTACTGCAGCGGGGTACAGAAGATCAATCAAGTTGGGGGCAGTGAGAAGGAACGTGGTACTGATAGGGAACAGTATAGTCAGATGGATAGGTACTGTTCTTGCAACTCCTTATATACTGAAGCAGTCTGTGCCCACGTGTCACAAGACCTGAACTACATTCAGGCATGGGCTGATAAATGGTAAGTAATGTCCAAACCACACAAGTGCCAAGTAATGACCATCTCCAACAAGCCAGAATTTAATCATCTCCCATTGACATTTAACGGCATTGCAATCGCTGAATCCCCCACCATCAACATCCCGGGGGTGGGGGGCGGGGGTGGTGGGTACCATTAACCAGAAACGGAACTGGACTAGCCATGTAAATACTGTGGCTACAAGAGCAGGTCAGAGGCAGGGACTTCTGCAGTGAGTAACTCACCTCGTGACTCCCCAAAGCCTGTCCACCATCTACAAGGCACAAGTCAGGAGTGTGATGGTATACTCTCCGCTTGCCTGCATAGGTGCAGCTCCAACAGCACTCCTACCTTCCAGGAGAGGCAAATGTAGAGGTTAAAGCAAGAAAGTCCAGTAGGCAGGTCGGGCAGGGGCAGGACAGGGAGCGTGGAAGGTCTGGTAGGCTAAACTGCATTTACTTTCATGCAAGAAGCCTTACAGCTAAGGCAGATGAACTCAGAGCATGGATCGGTACATGGGATTGTGATATTATAACTATTACGGAAACGTGGTTAAGGATTGCAGGTCAATGTTCCGGGTTACGTGGATTTTTTTTTTTTTATTCATTCATGGGATGTGGGCGTCGCTGGCCAGGCCAGCATTTATTGCCCATTCCTAATTGCCCTTGAGAAGGTGGTGTTGAGCTGCCTTCTTGAACCACTGCAGTCCATGTGAGGTAGGTACACCCAAGGTGCTGTTAGGAAGGGAGTTCCAGGATTTTCACCCAGCGACATTGAAGGACTGGCGATATAGTTCCAACTCAGGATGGTGTGTGACTTGGAGGGGAACTTGCAGGTGGTGGTGTTCCCATGCTTTTGCTGCCCTTGTCCTTCTAGTTGGTAGAGGTCGCGAATTTGGAAGGTGCTGTCTAAGGAGCCTTGGTGCATTGCTGCAGTGCATCTTATAGATAGTACACACTGCTGCCACTGTGCATCGGTGGTGGAGGGAGTGAATGTTTGTAGATGGGGTGCCAATCAAGCGGGCTGCTTTGCCCTGGATGGTGTCAAGCTTCTTGAGTGCTGTTGGAGCTGCACTCATCCAGGCAAGTGGAGAGTATTCCATCACACTCCTGACTTGTGCCTTGTAGATGGTGGACAGGTTTTGGGGAGTCAGGAGATGAATTACTTGCCACAGGATTCCTAGCCTCTGACCTGCTCTTGTAGCCAGGGTATTTATATGGCTACTCCAGTTCAGTTTCTGGTCAATGGTAGCCCCTAGGATGTGGATAGTGGGGGATTCAGCGATGGTAATGCCATTGAATGTCAAGGGGAGATGATTAGATTCTCTCTTGTTGGAGATGGTCATTGCCTGGTACTTGTGTGGTGTGAATGTTACTTGCCACTTATCAGCCTAAGCCTGGATATTGTCCAGGTCTTGCTGCATTTCTACATGGACTGCTTCAGTATCTGAGGAGTCACGAATGGTGCTGAACATTGTGCAATCATCAGGGAACATCCCCACTATTGACCTTGTGATTGAAGGAAGGTCATTGATGAAGCAACTGAAGATGGTTGGGCCTAGGACACTACCCTGAGGAACTCCTGCAGTGATGTCCTGGAGCTCAGATGATTGGCTTCCAACAACCACAACCATCTACTTTGCTCCAGGTATGACTCCAGCCAGCGGAGGGTTTTCCCCCTGATTCCCACTGACTCAAGTTTTGCTAGGGCTCCTTGATGCCATACACGGTTGAATGCTGCCTTGATGTCAAGGGCAGTCACTCTCACCTCACTTCTTGAGTTCAGCTCTTTTGTCCATGTTTGAACCAAGGCTGTAATGAGGTTAGGAGTTGAGTGGCCCTGGCGGAACTCAAACTGAGCATCACTGAGCAGGTTATCGCTAAGCAAGTGCTTCTTGATGACACTGTTGATCACACCTTCCATCACTTTACTGATGATTGAGAGTAGACTGATGGGGTGGTAATTGGCTGGGTTGGACTTGTCCTGCTTTTTGTGTACAGGACATACCTGGGCAATTTTCCACATTGCAGGGTAGATGCCAGTGTTGTAGCTGTACTGGAACAGCTTGGCTAGGGGCGCGGCAAGTTCTGGAGCACAGGTCTTCAGTACTATTGCCGGAATATTGTCAGGGCCCATAGCCTTTGCAGTATCCAGTGCCTTCAGTCGTTTCTTAATATCACACGGAGTGAATCGAATTGGCTGAAGTCTGGCATCTGAAGTGTGGCTGGGGACTTCAGGAGGAGGCTGAGGTGGATCATCAACTCGGCACTTCTTGCTGAAGATTGTTGCAAATTCTTCAGCCTTATCTTTAGCACTGATGTGCTGGGCTCCGCCATCATTGAGGATGGGGATATTTGTGGAGCCAACGATTCCAGTTAGTTGTTTAATTGTCCACCACCATTCACGACTGGATGTGGTAGGACTGCAGAGCTCAGATCTGATCCGTCGGTTATGGGATCGCTTAGCTCTGTCAATCGCATTCAGCTTACGCCGTTTGGCACGCAATTAGTCCTGGGTTGTAGCTTCACCAGGTTGACACCTCATTTTTAGGTATGTCTGGTGCTGCTCCTGGCATGCCCTCCTGCGCTCTTCATTGAACTAAGGTTGGTCTCCTGGCTTGATGGTAATGGTAGAGTGGGGGATATGCCGGGCCATGAGGTTACAGATTGTGGTTGAGTACAATTCTGCTGCTGCTGATGGCCCACAGAACCTCATTGATGCCCAGTTTTGCATTGTTAGATCTGTTCGAAATCTATCCCATTTAGCACGGTGGTAGTGCCACACAGCACGATGGAGGGTATCCTTAATGTGAAGGCGGGACTTCGTCTCCACAAGGACTGTGCGGTGGTCACTCCCACCAATACTATCATGGACAGATACATCTGCAGCAGGCAGATTGGTGAGGACGTGGTCAAGTATGTTTTCCCCTCTTGTTGGTTCCCTCACCACCTGCTGCATACCCAGTCTAGCAGATATATCCTTGAGGGCTCGGCCAGCTCAGTCCATAGTGGTGCTACTGAGCCACTCTCGGTGATGGTAAGGATGGCATAGTGGCGCAGTGGTTAGCACCGCAGCCTCACAGCTCCAGGGACCCGGGTTCGATTCTGGGTACAGCCTGTGCGGAGTTTGCAAGTTCTCCCTGTGACCGCGTGGGTTTTCGCCAGGTGCTCCAGTTTCCTCCCACAGCCAAAGACTTGTCGGTTGATAGGTAAATTGGCCATTGTAAATTGCCCCTAGTGTAGGTAGGTGGTAGGGAATATGGGATTACTGTAGGGTTAGTTTAAATGGGTGGTTGTTGGTCGGCACAGACTCGGTGGGCCGAAGGGCCTGTTTCAGTGCTGTATCTCGAAACAAATAAAAATAAATAAATGGTCATTGAAGTCCCCCACCCAGAGTACATTTTGTGCCCTCGCCACCCTCTGTGCTTCCTCCATGTGCTGTTCAACATGGAGCAGTCCTGACCCATCAGCTGAGGGAGGGCGGTCGGTGGTAATCAGCAGGAGGTTTCCTTTTCATGTTTGATCTGATGCCGTGAGACTTCATGGGGTCCAGAGTCGATGTTGAGGGCTCCCAGGGCAATTCCCTCCCGACTGTATACCACTGTGCCACCACCTCTGGTGGGTCTGTCCTGCTGGTGGGACAGGACATACCCAGGGATGGTGATGGCAGTGTCTAGGACATTGACTGTAAGGTTTGATTCCATAAGTATGACTATGTCAGGCTGTTGCTTGACGAGTCTGTGGGACAGCTCTCCCAACTTTGGCACCAGCTCCCAGATGTTAGTAAGGAGGACTTTGCAGGGTCAACAGGGCTGGGTTTGCCGTTGTCGTTTCCGGTGCCTCGGTCGATGCCGGGTGGTCCGTCAGGTTTCATTCCTTTTTTTTATTCACTGTGTAGCGGTTAGATACAACTGAGTGTCTTGCTCAGCCATTTCAGAGGGCATGTAAGAGTTAACCACATTGCTGTGGGTCTGGAGTCACATGTAGGCCAGACCAGGTAAGGACAGCAGATTTCCTTCCCTAAAGGACATTAGTGAACCAGAGGGGTTTTTACAACAATCGAGAATGGTTTCATGGCCATCATTAGACTAGCTTTTAATTCCAGATTTTTGTTTTATTAATTGAATTCAAATTCCACCTTCTGCTGTGGTGGCATTTGAAACCATGCCCCCAGAGCAATACCCTGGGTCTCTGGGTTACTAGTCCAGTGACAATACCACTATGCATCTGCCTCCCTCATAATGGGGGATGGACCAAATGGAGAAGGGGCAACACTCAACCGCCTCTTAGGAAATGAGGATGGGCAGGTGATTGATGTGTCAGTGGGGGAGCACTTTGGGACCAGTGACCATAACTCTATTAGCTTCAAGATAGTTATGGAAAAGGACAGGACTGGTCCTCAAGTTGAAGTCCTAAATTGGGGGAAGGCTAATTTCGATGGCATCAGACAGGAACTCTCAAAAGTTGAATGGGAGAGGCTGTTTACAGGTAAAGGGACGTCTGGCAAGTGGGAGACTATTAAAAGTGAGAGAGGAAGAGTTCAGGGTCGGCATGTTCCTGTTAGATGGAAGGGCAAGGCTGGCAAGTTCAGGGAACCTTGGTTGACGAGGGATATTGAGGGTCTGGTCAGGACAAAGAAGGAGACATATGTCAGGTATAGGCAGCTGGGATCGAGCGAGTCCCTTGAGGAGTCTTGAGTCGGACTACACTTAAGGAAATTAGGAGGGCGAAAAAGGGCCATGAGATTTCCCTGGCAGATAAGATAAAGGAGCATCCTAAAAGATTCTATAAGTATATTCAGAGTAAAAGGGTAGCTAAGGAGAGAGTAGGTCCCCTTAAGGATCAGTGTGGCAATCTATTTGTGGAGCCACAGGAAATGGGCGAGGTCTCAAATGAATATTTCTCATCTGTATTTACCATGGTGAAGGTCATGGAAGCTAGTGAGTTCAAGGGAGGGAACAATGATATCCTGGAGCATATCAACATTACAAAGGAGGAGTTGTTGGAGGTTTTGAAGCGCATTAAGTTGGATAAATCCCCAGGGCCAGGCCAGGTGTATCCTAGGATGCTATGGGAAGCAAGGGAGGAAATTGCTGGGGTCCTGGCAGAGATTTTTGTATCATTGTTAGCCATGGGTGAGGTACCGGAAGACTGGAGTATAGCTAATGTTGTGCCTTTATTTAAGAAGGGCAGCAGGGATACGCCAGGGAACTACAGGCTGGTGAGCCTTACATCAGTGGTGGGAAAGTTATTGGAAGGGATTCTGAGAGACAGGATTTATATGAATTTGGAAAGGCAAGGTTTGATTAGGGATAGTCAGCATGGCTTTGTGCGTGGGAAATCAAGTCTCACGAATTTGATTGAGTTTTTCGAGGAGGTGACCAAGAGGATTGACGAGGGCAGGGCGATGGGCGTTGTCTACATGGACTTTAGCGAGTCCTTTGACAAGGTCCCACATGGTAGGCTCGTCCAGAAGGTTCAAACACATGGGATCCAGGGTGAGCTAGCAAACTGGATACAAAATTGGCTTGGTGATAGGAGGCAGAGGGTGGTAGTGGAGGGTTGTTTTTCCAGATTGGAGGCCAGTGACCAGTGGTGTGCCGCAGGGATCGGTGCTGGGCCCTCTGTTGTTTGTCGTATCTATTAATAACTTGAATGAGAATGTAGGGGGTATGATTAGTAAGTTGGCAGATGACACCAAAATTGGTGGCATAGTGGACAGTGAAGAAGATTACAACAGATTATAGATAAACTGGGAAAGTGGGCAAGGGATTGGCAAATGGAATTTAATGCAGACAAATGCGAAGTGATGGATTTTGGGAAGTTAAACCAGGGCAGGACCTATGCAGTGAATGGCAGGGCCCTGGGGAGTGTTGTTGAGCAGAGAGACCTTGGGGTGCAAGTACACAAAGAACACAGTACAGCACAGGAACAGGCCATTCAGCCCTCCAAGCCTGCTCCGATCTTGATGCCTGCCTAAACTAAAACTTTCTGCATTCCGGGGACCATATCCCTCTATTCCCATCCTACTCATGTATTTGTCAAGATGCCTCTTAAACATCGCTATCGTACCTGCTTCCACCACCTCCCCCGGCAGCAAGTTCCAGGCACTTACCACCCTCTGTGTAAAGAACTTGCCTCGCACATCCCCTCTAAACTTTGCCCCTCTCACCTTAAACCTATGTCCCCCCTAGTAACTGACTCTTCCACCCTGGGAAAAAGCTTCTGACTGTCCACTCTGTCCATGCCACTCATAACTTTGTAAACCTCGATCATGTCGCCCCTCCACCTCCGTCGTTCCAGTGAAAACAATCCGAGTTTATCCAACCTCTCCTCATAGCTAATGCCCTCCATACCAGGCAACATCCTGGTAAACCTCTTCTGTACCCTCTCCAAAGCCTCCACGTCCTTCTGCAATGTGGCGACCAGAATTGCACTCAATATTCTAAATGTGGCCTAACTAAAGTTCTGTACAGCTGCAGCATGACTTGCCAATTTTTATACTCTTTGCCCCGACCAATGATCGTTCCCTGAAAGTGGCAACACAGGTAGACAGGGTGGTGAAGAAGGCATATAGCATGCTTGCCTTCATCTGCTGTGGCATTGAGTACAAGAGTTGGGACGTCATGTTACAGTTGCACATAACGTTGGTTAGGCCCCATTTGGAATACTGTGTGCAGTTCTGGTCGCCACACTGCAGGAAAGATGTGATTAAAGTCGAGAGGGTGCAGAAAAGATTCACACGGATGTTGTCTCGTTTGGAGGGTTTGAGTTATAAAGAGAGATTGGATAGGCTGGGTCTGTTTTCCGTGGAGCGAAGGAGGCTGAGAGGGGACATGATAGAGGTATATAAAATTATGAGAGGCATTGATAGGGTAGATAGCCAGAGTCTGTTTCCCATGGTAGGGGTGACTAAAACTAGAGGGCATAGATTTATGGTGAGAGGGAGGAGGTTTAAAGGGGATCAAAGGGGAAAATTTTTCACACAAAGAATAGTGGGTGTCTGGAATGAGCTGCCTGCGGAGGTGGTGGAGGCAGGAACAGTAGCAACATTTAAGAGGCATCTGGACAGGTACTTGAATGAGCAAGTCATAGAGGAATATGGAATTAACGCAGGCAGGTGGGATTCGTATAGATAGACATTATGGTTGGCATGGACGCGGTGGGCCGAAGGGCCTGTTTCTCTGCTGTACGACTCTATGACACTCATGAAGCTCAACACCATCCAGGACAAAGCAGCCCACTTGATCAATACCGGATCCAGCACCTTCAACATTCGCTCCCTCCAATACCTGCAAACAGTGGCAGCAGTGTGTACCATATACAAGATGCATTGCAGCAACTCGCTACGTCTCCTTCAACAGCACCTTCCAAACTTGTGACCTATCCTACCTAGAAGGACCAGGGCAGCAGATGCATGGGAACACCATCATCTGCAAGTTCCCCTCCAAGCCACACATTCTGACTGGGAACTATAACGTGGTTGCAGAGAAACTAGGTTTGGGAATTAAATATCCAAGGGTACTCAGTTTTTCAGAAGGATAGGCAGGAAGGAAAAGAAGGAGGTTTAGCTTTGTTAGTAAAGGAAGAGATCAGTGCTGTAGTGAGAAATGATATAGGCACTGGAGATCAAGACATAGAATCAGTCTGGGTAGAAATAAGAAATAGCAAGGGAAAGAAGTCCCAGTGGGAGTAATCTATAGGTCCCCAAACAGTAGTTCCGCAGTGGGGCACAGTATAAACCAGGAAATACTGGGGGCTTGTAAGAAAGGTACAGCAATAATCATGGTGATTTTAATATGCATATAGACTAGATTAATCAAATTGGCAAGGGTACCCTAGAGGGAGAGTTCATTGAATGCATTAAACATTGTTTTTTGGAGCAATATGTTGTGGAACCAACCAGGGAGCAGGCTATTCTAGATCTGGTATTGTGTAATGAGGTGGAATTAATTAATGATCTCATAGTTAAGGATCCTCGAGGGAAGAGTGATCATAGCATGCTAGAATTTCATATTCACTTTGAGGGTGAGAAACTGGAGTCCCACACTAGTGTTCTGGAGTTTCTTTTGGGCCTCCTTATCTCGAGAGACAATGGATACGCGCCAGGAGGTGGTCAGTGGTTTGTGAAGCAGCGCCTGGAGTGGCTATAAAGGCCAATTCTGGAGTGACAGGCTCTTCCACAGGTGCTGCAGAGAAATTTGTTTGTTGGGGCTGTTGCACAGTTGGCTCTCCCCTTGCGCCTCTGTCTTTTTTCCTGCCAACTACTAAGTCTCTTCGACTCGCCACAATTTAGCCCTGTCTTTATGGCTGCCCGCCAGCTCTGGCGAATGCTGGCAACTGACTCCCACGACTTGTGATCAATGTCACACGATTTCATGTCGCGTTTGCAGACGTCTTTATAACGGAGACATGGACGGCCGGTGGGTCTGATACCAGTGGCGAGCTCGCTGTACAATGTGTCTTTGGGGATCCTGCCATCTTCCATGCGGCTCACATGGCCAAGCCATCTCAAGCGCCGCTGACTCAGTAGTGTGTATAAGCTGGGGGTGTTGGCCGCTTCAAGGACTTCTGTGTTGGAGATATAGTCCTGCCACCTGATGCCAAGTATTCTCCGAAGGCAGCGAAGATGGAATGAATTGAGACGTCGCTCTTGGCTGGCATACGTTGTCCAGGCCTCGCTGCCGTAGAGCAAGGTACTGAGGACACAGGCCTGATACACTCGGACTTTTGTGTTCCGTGTCAGTGCGCCATTTTCCCACACTCTCTTGGCCAGTCTGGACATAGCAGTGGAAGCCTTACCCATGCGCTTGTTGATTTCTGCATCTAGAGACAGGTTACTGGTGATAGTTGAGCCTAGGTAGGTGAACTCTTGAACCACTTCCAGAGCGTGGTCGCCAATATTGATGGATGGAGCATTTCTGACATCCTGCCCCATGATGTTCGTTTTCTTGAGGCTGATGGTTAGGCCAAATTCATTGCAGGCAGACGCAAACCTGTCGATGAGACTCTGCAGGCATTCTTCAGTGTGAGATGTTAAAGCAGCATCGTCAGCAAAGAGGAGTTCTCTGATGAGGACTTTCCGTACTTTGGACTTCGCTCTTAGACGGGCAAGGTTGAACAACCTGCCCCCTGATCTTGTGTGGAGGAAAATTCCTTCTTCAGAGGATTTGAACGCATGTGAAAGCAGCAGGGAGAAGAAAATCCCAAAAAGTGTGGGTGCGAGAACACAGCCCTGTTTCACACCACTCAGGATAGGAAAGGGCTCTGATGAGGAGCCACCATGTTGAATTGTGCCTTTCATATTGTCATGGAATGAGGTGATGATACTTAGTAGCTTTGGTGGACATCCGATCTTTTCTAGTAGTCTGAAGAGACCACGTCTGCTGACGAGGTCAAAGGCTTTGGTGAGATCAATGAAAGCAATGTAGAGGGGCATCTGTTGTTCACGGCATTTCTCCTGTATCTGACGAAGGGAGAACAGCATGTCAATAGTCGATCTCTCTGCACGAAAGCCACACTGTGCCTCAGGGTAGACGCGCTCGGCCAGCTTCTGGAGCCTGTTCAGAGCGACTCGAGCAAAGACTTTCCCCACTATGCTGAGCAGGGAGATTCCACGGTAGTTGTTGCAGTCACCGCGGTCACCTTTGTTTTTATAGAGGGTGATGATGTTGGCATCGCGCATGTCCTGGGGTACTGCTCCCTCGTCCCAGCACAGGCATAGCAGTTCATGTAGTGCTGAGAGTATAGCAGGCTTGGCACTCTTGATTATTTCAGCGGTAATGCTGTCCTTCCCAGGGGCTTTTCCGCTGGCTAGGGAATCAATGGCATCACTGAGTTCCGATTTGGTTGGCTGTATGTCCAGCTCATCCATGACTGGTAGAGGCTGGGCTGCATTGAGGGCAGTCTCAGTGACAGCATTCTCCCTGGAGTACAGGGAGTGTTCTGGAGTTAAACAAAGGTAATTACATAGGCACAAGGACAGATTTAGCCCTAGTGGACTGGGCAGGAAGACTAAAAGGTAGGACAGTTGATGAGCAGTGGCAGATGTTTAAAAAGATATTCAATTCTTCCCAACTAAAATATATTTCAGAGAGGAAGAAAGGTGGAAAAAACATCCATGGCTAAGCAAGGAAGTTAAGGGTAACATAAAGACAAAAACTAAGGCATACCATATTGCAAAAGCCAGTGGCAGGCTGGAAGATTGGGAAACTTTTAAAGATCAACAAAGGGTTACTAGAAAAGTAATAAAAAGAGCAAAGCTAAATTATGAAAGAAAACTAGCACAAAATATAAAAACAGATAGCAAAAGATTCTGTAAGTATATAAAAGGAAGAGAGTAGCTCAAGTGAATGTTAGTCCCTTGGAGGATGAGACTGGGGAGTTAATAGTGGGGAACACAGAAATGGTGGAGACACTAAATCAGTACTTTGCCTCAGTTCTAACGGTGGAGGACACCAGTACCATCCCAATAGTAACCGGTAATGCAGAGGTTATAGAAAAGGAGGAACTTCGAACAATCATCATCACTAAGGAAAAAGTACTGAGCAAACTATTGAGATTGAAGGCAGACAAGTCTTCAGGGCCTGATGGCCTACATCCTAGGGTCTTAAAGGAAGTGGCAGTGGAGATAGTGGATCTATTGGTTATAATCCAAAATTCCCTGGATTGGAAAAATGCTCATATAACACCCTTATTCAAAAAGGGAGGGAGGCAGAAAGGAGGAAACTATAGACCAGCTAGTTTAACATTTGTCGTTGGGAAATTGTTAGAATCCATTATTAAGGAAGTAATAACAGGACATTTAGAAAGTCAAAATGCAATCCATCAGAGTCAGCATGGTTTTATGAAGGGTAAATCATGTTTGACTAATTTGCTAGAGTTCTTCGAAGCTGTAACAAGCAAAGTGGATAATGGGGATCCTGTAGATGTAGTATATCTGGACTTCCAGAAGGCATTTGATAAGATGCCGCACAAAAAGGTTAATACACAAGGTAAGATCACATGGGGTTAGGGGCAATTTATTAGCTTGGATAGAGGATTGGCTAACCAACAGAAAACAGAAAGTTGGGATAAATGAATCCTTTTCTGGTTGGCAAGATGTAATTAGTGGGGTGCCACAGGGTTCGGTCCTCGGGCCCCAACTATTTACAATCTATATTAATGACTTGGATGCAGGGATAGAAGGTGTTATAGCCAAATTTGCAGATGACACTAAAATAGGTGGGATAGTAAGTTTCAATAAAGAAATAAGAAATTTACAAATGGATATGGATAGGTTAGGTGAATGGGCCAAAATTTGGCAGATGGATTTTAATGTGGATAAGTGTGAGGTTATCCATTTTGGTCAGAAGAATAGAAAGGCAAATTATTATCTAAATGGAGAGAAACTTCAGAGTGCTTCGGTGCAGAGGGATCTGGGTGTCCTCGTGCATGAATCACAAAAAACTAGTATGCAGGTACAGCAGGTGATAAGGAAGGCAAATGGAATTTTGGCATTTATTGCTAAAGGAATATAGTATAAAAGTAGGGAAGTGTTGCTGCAACTGTACAAGGCATTGGTGAGACCGTACCTGGAGTATTGCGTACAGTTTTGGTCCCCTTACTTGAGGAGGGATGCAGTTGCATTGGAGGCAGTTCAGAGGAGGTTCACTCGATTGATTCCAGGGATGAGGTGTTTGTCTTATGAAGAGAGATTGAGCAGTTTAGGCCTTTACTCTCTGGAGTTTAGAAGAATGAGAGGAGATCTAATTGAGATATATAAGATGATTAAGAGGATTGACAAAGTAGACATAAAGAGGATGTTTCCTCTAGTGGGGCAATCTAGAATGAGAGGTCATAGTTTTAAGATAAGGGGTAGCAGACTTAAAACAGAGATGAGGAGAAATTACTTCTCTCAAAGGGTGGTGAATCTGTGGAATTCATTACCCCAGAGTGCGGTGAATGCCGGGACATTGAGTAAATTTAAGGAGGAAATAGACAGATTTTTAATTAGAAATGGGTTTAAGGGTTATGCAGAACGGGGAGGAAAGTGGAGTTGAGGCCGAAATGAGATCAGCCATGATCGTATTGAATAGCGGAGCAGGCTCGAGGGGCTGAATTGCCTACTCCTGCTCCTAGTTCTTATGTTCAAATGCTGTCCATATCCCGTGAATGAATAAAAAAGGGTGGAGATTAGGGATAACAAGGTTCAGAACACACTGGTACAAGAAATTTATAGGACCCCTAATATTATCTATACAGTTGGACAGAATATTTATCAAGAAGTAAGAGGACCTTGTAATAAAGACAATTGAAAAATCATAGGGAACTTTAATCTTCATATAGTCTGGCCAAATCAAATCATCAAAATATAATTTGGAGGACAAATTCATGGAATGCATTTGAGACAATTTCCTGGAACAATACGTCACAAAACCAAACAGGGAAGAGACTACTTTAAATCTTATTTTGTGTAATGAGACAGAGTTAAGACATAATCTTATCGTAAGTGTTCCTCTGGGAAGAGTGGTCATAATATGACAGAATTGCATTTTGATTTTGAGAGTGATATACCTCTGTCAAAAACTAGAGTATTGAACTGGAAGCTAATTATATAGGTATGAAAGCAGGTTAGCGAAGGTAGATTGGGAAATTAGACTAAAATGGATGATGTTAGATGAGTAATGGTGAACATTTAAATAAATATTACAAGTATTTTAATGAATCTACATTCCATTGAGAAGTAAAAACTCAACAATAAAAGAGATGCATCCCTGGCTGACTAAAAAAGTTAAGATTACAAGAAGATTTCATAACTAGGTATTAGATTACAAGAAGAGACTTATAATATTCTCAAGAATAGTAATAAGCCTGAGGATTGGGAAAGATTTAGAAACCAGCAAAGGATGTCCAAAAATTGAGAAAGAGAGAGAAAATATAATACGAGAGTAAACGAACCAGGAAATAAAAACAAATTGTAAAGCTTCTACAAATATGTAAAAAGGAAGAGAGTGGCTCCCTTAGAGGCTGAGACAAGAGATAATGGGGAATAAGGACATGGCAGAGATGTTAAGCAAATATTTTGTATCCGTCTTCACAGTAGAAGATACAGGAAACATGCCAGAAACAGTGGGAAACCAAGGATCTAATGACAATGAGAAAACTAATGTAATTAATAAATGTAGAGGAAAAAAGTCCTGAAGAAATCAATGGGATTGAAAATCTGACAAGTACCCAGGACTTGATAGACTACATCTTAAGGTTCTAAAAGAGAGGCTGCAGTGATGGTGATTGCACTGATCATGATTTTTCCAAAATACCTGAGATTCTGGAACAGTCCCAGCGAATTGGAAAGTAGTAAATATAACACCACTATTCAAGAAAGGAGGGAGAGAAAAAACAGGGAACTACAGGCCAGTTAGCCTGACATCAATCATGAGGAAAATGCTGCAATCTAACATTAAGGAAGTCTTAACTATGCAGTTAGAAAATCACAATGTGATCAGACAGATTCAACATGCTTTTATTAAATGGTAATTGCATTTAACAAATTGATTCGAGTTTTTTGAGGATGTAACTAGCTGGGTATATAAAGTGGAACCTGTTGATGTCGTATATTTGCATTATGAAAAGGCATTTAATAAGGTGCCACATGAACGTTTGTTGCACAACGTGTTTGTATGGTTGGGGGTGTTAGGACTGAGGTGAGAGGAGTGCACTATCTTTCTCTCACAGGTCACAACATATATTTAAATATCTACCCAGTTACTGATATGGTCAATCATATAGAAAAACCATAAAACTATAGAAAAATTATGGCAAAGAAGGAGGCCATTCAGCCCATTGTGTCTGCACCGGCTGCAAAATCTAGCCGCCCAATCTAATCCCACCTTCCAGCACCTGGTCCGTAGCTTTGCAGGTTACAGCAATTCAGGTGCATGTCCAGGTACCTTTTAAATGAGTTTTAAATATACTCTACTCTTTATCCCAGAATAAAATACACCAACCAGGTTTCTTTAATAAATAACAAAACTATTAGATTATTATAAAACAAGACTTATCCAGTAACGAAGCAAAGCATTAACACACAGATTGAAATATGAAAGTTCCCTTTTTAAATAGCCCAACACACACACACACACTGGTTAAAGAAAAAATAAGGAAATTCGCTCACAGCAGAGGTCATTTACAAAAAAAAAATAGAAAAAAGAGTACTTTGACCAATTACTTGCTATTTCTTGAAGAAAAACAGATGAGATATGTTGTGTCCCAAAAATAGCATACAGTCTGGCATCCGAGTAAACGTGGTCAGGCCACTGGGTTCTTTTCTGGAGCAGTTCTTTTCAGACGGAGTCAAAAAGTAACCTAGCAGGCTTTCCAGGTGCCTCTCAGGAGAAATGCAGCATCAGGGGTTTTAGCTCTCACACACTGGTTTCGCAGGGTTTTTCGAAGAGGTAGAGAAGAAGGAGCTGGATGTTTTTCAACAGGCTACAAACCCAAAACAATATCCCAAAAGTGAAACCTCCTGACCACAATAAAGCTTGACATGTCACTTCTCTGTAAACATCTCCCCCAAGTCACCAAGGTTTCTGTTGTTTATTGAACTTAAGGCATGTGACATTAATAAAGGTCTATTTTCAAACAAGACCTCTCAGTGACCCTTGTAAAAAAAACACATCCAAGGAATCTTCTGTTTTCCCAAATAAACTAATGTCCATAATGTGAAGATACGAGGCCTCAAAAAAAAGAAGCACTTTCATAACACCTCCATTTTTAAATGTGTTTCATTACAAAGTGTGGGGGAAAAAAAGATGAAAATTTTAAAACACATTTACACACTCATTCACTCTGTACCTGTAACTACTACAGTTCTGCTTTGTATCAACTTTGCACTCAGATAACTCAAAGCAAAGTTAAATTCTAGACAAAGCTTCAGCAATTACATTATTTTCCCCCACAATGTTGATACTCTTTAACTGATAAAAGCTTATTATGAAGGTGATTCTATTTTTGAAAACATTTTTTGAAGATTCGTGTGATAGAATTGTGGAGATAGATTCATTGAAGAACTGAAGTACTTTCATAGATGTGGACTTCATTTTTTAAAAGAGGTCGGTGGAAGGACACATGAGGTCTTGTTTGAAAAAAGCCTTTACTGGAAGTCACATGCCTTATGCTCAATAAACAACAGCAACATTGGTGACTTGGGGGAGATGTTTACAGAGGAGTGACATGCCATGATTTATGAGAGTCAGGAGGTTCTGACTTGCTGTTTAGTTTTGCTTTTGAGATATTGTTTTGGTTCAGTTGGGGTGTGAACTATATTTGAAAACAAGGGAGGCGGTGGTGTAGTGGTAATGCCACTGAACTAGTAATCCAGAGCCAAGCCCAATATTCTGGGGACAAGGGTTCAACTCCCTCCATCGCAGATGGTGAAATTTGAATTCAATTAATAAGTCTGAAATTAAAAAGCTAGTCTAATGGTGCCATGAAACTATCATTGATTGTTGTAAAAACTCATTTTGTTCACTAATGTCCTTTAGAGAAGGAAGTCTGCTGTTTTTATCTGGTCTGGCCTACATGGGACTCCAGACTTACAGCAATGCGGTTGACTCTTAAATGCTCTCTGAAATGGCCTAGCAAGCCATTCACTTCAAGGACAATTAAAGATGGGCAATAAATGCTGGCCTAGCCAGCGACACCCACATCCTAGAAGCAAATAAAAAAAATGTTGGTAGCCAATCTGCCAACACCCAACTTGCCTCCTAACTATTGTCTCTGTGAAATGCTGCATTTCTTCTAAGGGGCTGCGAGAAAGCTTGCCAGATAAATTCTCGACAATGCCTGAAAAGAACTGTTCCAGAAAATATCCCAGTGATCTGTTTACATGTACTCGGATGTCAGACTGTCTCCCCTTTTTGGACACACCTGATCTCAATAATTAACAAGTATTTGGTCAAAGTATTCTTTTCTTTTTTTGGTAAAAGAGCTCTGCAGAGAAAATGTCTTTATTTTTCAGTTAAGCGGTCTGTGTGTGTGTGAGGCGCTAAGGTAAAAAGGGAACTTTCGTATTTCAGTCTATATGTTAATGCTTTGCTTTTTTAACAATAAGTCTTCTATGAAAATAACTGATAATTTTGTTGATTATTAAAGAAACCTGCTTGGTGTATTTTATTCAGGGATAAAGAGTAGAGTATATGATTGACCCTAATGGTAACTGGGTAAACATTTAAATATATGTTGTGACCTGTGGAGAAGTGGAACTAGAAAAGAAAGAGAACTCCTCCTGCCTCAGTTGTAACAATAATTGGGGGCTCTGTGCGGGGTAACCCAAAGCCAATGACATGCAATTGTAAGTGGGGTAATAATAATTGAAAAAAGGAAAATGAAAAACCAAGTTTCTTGTGCATTGGAGTAAAGTTTACAATACCGGAATGTCTCTGTCAGTTGCGATGACCTTTCTGGAGAAGGTGGACTTATCCCTGAGTGATTTGAAAAACTTAACCAAGGTTAAGCTAATAGCATTGGTAGTAAAATTGGAGTTAGAGTGAGCTAAGAAAGCAGACATAAATGAAGTAATAGCACAGCATTTGAAATTGGATGAAGAAAAACGCAATCCATATGGTAATTCAGTTGCATTAGAAAAGATTCAGTTGCAATTGGAATGAAAAAAATTGAGCTTGAAAGAGAGTTGACAATGAAGAAACTTGAGGAAAAGGAAAGAGAAAGAGAATGAAGGGAGTTTGACTTAAAAATTGGATAAAATTGGAATCTTAATCCAACTGAATCTCAATTGGTAATCCATATCTAGTAAAGAACTGGATTAACTTCCCTATCACTACCTTAGCAGAAATTGTTCTCAAAGAAATGGCCTCTGGGAACTGAGTAGCCATATCCTTAATAATAAGTATATATTAGTGTCATGCTTTAGTTTTTGGTAAAGGTCCTACACAGTCTTCTTTGGCATCCTTATCTCGAGAGACAATGGGTAAGCGCCTGGAGGTGGTCAGTGGTTTGTGAAGCAGCGCCTGGAGTGGCAATAAAGGCCAATTCTAGAGTGACAGGCTCTTCCACAGGTGCTGCAGAAAAATTTGTTTGTCGGGGCTGTTACAAAGTTGGCTCTCCCCTTGCGCTTCTGTCTTTTTTCCTGCCAACTGCTAAGTCTCTTCGTCTCGCCACACTTTAGCCCCACCTTTATGGCTGCCCACCAGTTCTGGCGATCGCTGGCAACTGACTCCCATGACTTGTGATCAATGTCACAGGACTTCATGTCACGTTTGCAGACGTCTTTAAAGTGGAGACATGGACGGTCGGTGGGTCTGATACCAGTGGCGAGCTCGCTGTACAATGTGTCTTTGGGGATCCTGCCATCTTCCACGCGGCTCACATGGCCAAGCCATCTCAAGCGTTGCTGACTCAGTAGTGTGTATAAGCTGGGGATGTTGGCCGTCTCGAGGACTTCTGTGTTGGAGATACGGTCCTGCCACCTGATGCCAAGTATTCTCCAGAGGCAGCGAAGATGGAATGAATTGAGACATCGCTCTTGGCTGACATACATTGTCCAGGCCTAGTTGCCATAGAGCAAGGTAGTGAGGACACAGGCTTGATACACTCGGACTTTTGTGCTCCGTGTCAATGCGCCATTTTCCCACATTCTCTTGGCCAGTCTGGACATAGCATTGGAAGCCTTTCCCATGCGCTTGTTGATTTCTGCATTGAGAGACAGGTTACTGGTGAAAGTTGAGCCTAGGTAGGTGAACTCTTGAACCACTTCCAGAGCGTGGTCGCCAATTTTGATGGATGGAGCATTTCTGACGTCCTGTCCCATGATGTTCGTTTTCTTGAGGCTGATGGTTAGGCCAAATTTGTTACAGGCAGCCGCAAACCTGTCGATGAGACTCTGCAGACACTCTTCAGTGTGAGATGTTAAAGCAGCATCGTCAGCAAAGAGGAGTTCCCTGATGAGGACGTTCCGTACTTTGGTCCTCGCTCTTAGATGGGCAAGGTTGAACAACCTGCCCCCTGATCTTGTGTGGAGGAAAATTCCTTCTTCTGAAGACTTGAACGCATGTGAGAGCAGCAGGGAGAAGAAAATCCCAAAAAGTGCAGGTGCGAGAACACAGCCCTGTTTCACGCCACTCAGGATAGGAAAGGGGTCTGATGAGGTGCCGCTATGTTGAATTGTGCCTTTCATATTGTCATGGAATGAGGTGATGATACTTAGTAGCTTTGGTGGACATCCAATCTTTTCTTGTAGTCTGAAGAGACCACGTCTGTTGACGAGGTCAAAGGCTTTGGTGAGATCAATGAAAGCAACGTAGAGGGGCATCTGTTGTTCGCGGCATTTCTCCTGTATCTGACGAAGGGAGAACAGCATGTCAATGGTCGATCCCTTTGCACAAAAGCCACACTGTGCCTCAGGGGAGACGCGCTCGGCCAGCGTCTGGAGCCTGTTTAAAGCGACTCTAGCAAAGACTTTCCCCACTATGCTGAGCAGGGAGATTCCACGGTAGTTGTTGCAGTCACCGCGGTCACCTTTGTTTTTATAGAGGGTGATGATATTGGCATCGCGCATGTCCTGAGGTACTGCTCCCTCGTCCCAGCACAGGCAAAGCAGTTCATGGAGTGCTGAGAGTATAGCAGGCTTGGCACTCTTGATTATTTCAGCGGTAATGCTGTCCTTCCCAGGGGCTTTTCCACTGGCGAGAGAATCAATGGCATCACTGAGTTCCGATTTTGTTGGCTGCACGTCCAGCTCATCCATGACTGGCAGAGACTGGGCTGCATTGAGGGCAGTCTCAGTGACAACATTCTCCCTGGAGTACAGTTCTAGGTAGTGCTTAACCCAGCGGTCCATTTGCATGTGTTGCTCAGTGATTATGTCCCCTGATTTAGATTTGAGGGGGGCGATCTTCTTGATGGTTGGCCCAAAAGCTCTCTTAATGCCATCATACATTCCTCTGATGTTTCCGGTGTCTGAGGCCAACTGAATATGACTGCATAGGTGTTGCCAGTAGTCATTTGTGCAGCGCCTGGCTGTTCTTTGTGCAGTGCTTCTGGTTGTTCTTTGTGCAGCGCTTCTGGCTGCTTTAAGTGCTACGGATGTTAACTCATTGGGGGCTTTCTTGTAGTTCAACAGTGCAATGCGCTTAGCGGCTATGACAGGTTCCAGCTCTTCAATATGAGATTGAAACCAGTCTGCATTCCTCTTCACACGTTTGCCGTAGGTGGTCAAAGCTGACTCATAGATGGCGTCTCTGATGTGGGCCCACTTGGTCTCAGCATCCCCTGTGGGAGTGTTTTGAAGGGCTTTTACAAGTGAATTTAGAAATGTTTCTAACAGCTGTAGATGAGGAATTCTGCTAGTGTTGATGCGTGGGTGGCCCTTCTGCTTGGAATGATGCAACTTCTTTGGTTTGAGTCTAACCTTACTGCACACCAGGGAGTGGTCGGTGTCGCAGTCCGCACTGTGGAAGCTGCGTGTGATTTGAACACTGTTTAAGGAGGCTCGCCTTGTGACGATGAGGTCTAGCTGGTGCCAACGACGTGATCTTGGGTGCCTCCATGAAACCTGGTGACAGGGTTTCGTGTGAAAGAACAAGTTGGTGATGCAGAGGTTATGATAGGTGCACAACTCAAGCAGTCTCTGTCCATTCTCATTCATCCTTCCAATGCCATAGTGCCCAAAGCAGGAGGGCCATGAGTCATGGTCGGCCCCATCCCTGGAATTAAAGTCCCCCAGCAGGAACAGATGTTCGGTGTTGGGGATGCTACTAATGATATTATGGAGTTCCTCGTAGAACTGGTCTTTAGCTTCAGGTGGGGAGCAGAGTGTTGGAGCATAGATGCTGAGTAGGTGTACTGGACCAGAGGCGGTGAGCATTCGGATGGACAGTATGCGTTCCGAGCCATTTGAGGGTGGCTCTATCATGCTGAGCAAGGGGTTTCTGATGGTGAAGGCCACTCCATGCTGTCTTGGTTCTTCAGGATCCCTACCCTGCCAGAAGAAGGTGTAGTCTTGCTCTCTTTGAGATCCACTCGCAGGGAGGCGTGTCTCCTGAAGTGCTGCAATGTCTACATTGAGTCTACTGAGCTCGTTGTTAATGATGGCGGTCTTCCGAGAATCGTTGATTTGTGTAAGGTCTTCCGACAGGCCAGGACACATATTTCTGACGTTCCAGCTTGCAAAGCAAAGGGCTGGTACCTTCTTTCCTTTTTTCATGTTGTTTTGTGCAGTGTTTCAGTCCACTTTTCAGGCAATGACCCTGAGCTCCAAGCACCCATTGAAGCAGATTGACTGTGGCGGGACAGAACCTTATTGACCGGGGGCTGCCCAGTTTGAGGCGGGCTGTTGCTGTCCAATGAGGTGCGATGACCTCTCCCACCGACAAAGGCAACCCGTGGCATCCAATCTCTACGCCAATTGAGCTGGACTTATAACCCGTAACTGCTGCCTTCCGTGTTGTTTCAGTCGCTGTGAGGCGACTCTGGAGTGACCTCTCCATGGCGCATGCCTGGGCGAATGTATGGAGGTTGAGAGTTGCCCAAGCATCAAAACCCCCCTCTCAGCCTTTCTGGTGGGGTCCAAAGAAGTGCAGAGCATGACGTTTGGCACCGGTATGGCTGCAGGAACTGCCGGAAACATACCAAAGGTGACACATGACTGCCTACGGGGTTCCGCTCCGGATTTTCTGTTAGGGTTTACTCCCTTAGCCTTGGTCTCTCCCGAGATGCCCACAAGGCAGTGGGATTGTTGGGGCCCCTACACAGGGGTAGGAGGATGCCGGTTGGAGGAGGGGGTGTGAGGGGGAGGGGTGGAGGGAAGGGGTTGTGAGGGGGAGCTGGGAAGGGGGCTGTAAGGGGGTAGGGGGGGGTGCAGGGGAAGGGGATACGGGGGGAAGATGGTGCGAGGGGGGAGCTGGGAAGGGGTTGCAAGGGGGGAGGGGGGTGCGTGGGGGGGCGTGAGCTGAGAGAGTGGAGCTGGGAAGGGAAAAGGGGGTGCAGGTAATAAACCATTTCATCAGTTCCCACCATTGACGTACACACCAACACCAAACTAGATGGTTCCCCAAAAACTGGTATGGGAATTAGAGGTGCCGGTTTTACGACAGGTTGCGGTTTTCCTACAATCTGTCACTTTTGGTATGTTTTACAAAACTGCACCACATCCTTGGAAAGACCTGGCCAGTAAAAATGTTGACATATGCATGATTGTGTCTTCGGGATTCCTACATGTCCTGCTACAGGAATTTCATGGGTTATCCCTAATATTTCCCTGTGATACATGGGTGGTACCACTATCTGGTGAACTACCGTCCATTCTTCATCCGCAGGTCTCTGAGGAGGTCTCCACTTCCTCATCAGAATCATATTTTTAATATAGTAGTCTTCCGGTATTCCCTTTGCTTCAGCTTCAGTTAGAGCCGATTAAGCCACTTTATTTAACTCCGGATCGGCTTGCTCAGCTTTGATCAGGAAAGACTTGCTGAACATTTCCTTCAGATTATCCAAATCCCCAAAGAAAGTTTCAGACATTTGGCTATCTGTCTATGGTGCCAATTTGACCTCCGACAATGGAACTTTTTTAGCCATTGCTCAGGTCACTACACATGAAGGAAAAATTCCTGGAACCTTTTCCTGCAACTGTTCTGTCTCTTTGACTTCACTTGGTCTGTCCGTGACTACTGGAGAAGCTACTACCATCACTGCAGCCAAATCATTCCCTAGGAGTAGGTCAACTCCATCTACAGGAAAACTATGAACAATTCCTATGGTTACCGTTCTAGGCATTAGGTCATACTGCAGGTGCACTCGATACAAAGGTATAGGTATATCCTCCCACTGATACCATTCACTAATTCCTTGACTTTCAGTGCACTCTCTGGTGAAAAAGTTATGCCTTTCCCCAGCAAAAGAGTTTGGGTGGTTTCTGTATCCCTAAGTATAATTATAGGTTTACCTGCCTTTCTTGAGGGATAAGGAGTTATGTTTCCTTTTGACAAGAATTCCCTATAACTCTCAGGTATTTTGTTCACGCTCCCCGCACTCAGCGGTTTTTGTACTTGGACTTACAGCTGCAGTCAGAGCTACAGCCTGATCTGTCATACTCTTGGTCAAGGTCCCTTTCTCTGCATTGGCCTTGTGTCCCCCAATACATCCATGGGTTTACTTCTAGCATTCCACACAAAGGTGTCGCACCTTGTGACAATGGAAACACTTCGACTTTCAGACCTCACTTCCACCCTCAGCATCTTCCTTTCTGGCTGGAGAAGGAGATTCTGTGGCATTCCCAGCTGTCCCTTCTTGTCCCTGGCTCCTTGCCTTCCTTTCACCTTTCCACCTTCTATCCTCCTCGGGTTTGTGGGGGTGATGGACAAAGGGTTTGGGTTGCAAATAAGCTCATATTCATCAGTGATCCCAGCTGCCTGTCTGGCTGTTGAAACCTTCTGGTTCTCTACATTGGTTCTTACTAACAGAGCGAGTGAATTTTTAAATTCTTCCAGGAGAATAATTTCCCTCAGGGTCTCAAACATGACCTCTACCTTTAGTGCCCGCATCCAATGATCAAAATTAATTAGCTTTACCCTCTCAAATTCTATATAAGTCTGCCCAGACAGTATTCAGAGATTCCGCAATTTCTGCCTGTACCTCTTCAGGGACTAAATCATATGCATCAAGAATGGCCTTTTTTGCCATCTCATAATTTGCAAAAGCCTCCTCAGAAAGCATGGCATAAACTTCATGAGCTCGGCCCATTACCTGCTTTGCATAAGCAGTGTCACCTTTCCTTCGGCCACTTCATCTGCTTGGATATCTTTTCAAAAGAAATAAAAAATGCCTCTACGTCCCTTTCCTCAAACTTTGGGAGGGCTGGCATTAATTTAAACAGTTCTCCACTGGGTCCTGAGCTGGAGTCAGATCATTCCTCACCAGAATTTTCCTTGGAGTCAAGGCCACTCTTTTGTCTCAGTTTCAGAGTTTTTGATTTGAATTCCCTTCCTGCTCCTTCTCTTTCCTGCCATTCTGCTTAATAGTTTAAATTCAAGTTTTGTCATGCCAATTCTCTTTCCTGTTCAAGTTGCTTCATCTGTAACTGAATCCTAGCTAATTCAACTGGACTGCCATTTGGATTACCTTTTCCTTCTTCCACTTTCAAGTGTTGTGCTCTTACTTCAATTATGTCTGCTTTCTTAGCTCCTGGTTTTACCTCTAACTGCAATTTTGCTGTCAATGCTATTAACCTAACCTTGCTTAAGTTTCTCAAATCACTCAGGGATAAGTCCTCCTTCTCCAGAAAAGTCATAGCAACTGATAAATCGATCCCGGTAATGTGAAATTTACTCCAATGCACACAAAACCTGTTTTTTCCCTTTCCTCTTTTCAATAATTATTACCCCACTAGAATGAAACTGGATGGACCACCCGGCATCGACATAGGCACCGGAAACGACAATGGCAAACCCAGCCCTGTCGACCCTGCAAAGCCCTCCTAACTAACATCTGGGGGCTTGTGCCAAAGTTGGGACAGCCATCCCACAGACTAGTCAAGCAACAGCCTGACATATTCATACTCACGGAATCACACCTGACAGTCAATGTCCCAGACACTGCCATCACCATCACCGGGTATGTCCAGTCTCATCGGCAGGACGGACCCAGCAGAGGTGGCAGCACAGTGGTATACAGTTGGGAGGGAGTTGCCCTGGAAGTCCTCAACATTGACTGTGGACCCCATGAAGTCTCATGGCATCAAGTCAAACATGGACAAGGGAACCTCCTGCTGATTACCACCTACCACCCTCCCTCAGTTAATCAGCCAGTACTCCTCCATGTTGAACAGCACTTGGAGGAAGCACTGAGGGTGGCAAGGGCACAGAAGGTACTCTGGGTGGGGGACTTCAATGTCCATCACCAAGAGTGGCTTGGTAGCACCACTACTGACCGAGCTGGCCGAGTCCTAAAGGACATAGCTGCTAGACTGGGTCTGTGGCAGGTGGTGAGGGAACCAACAATACTTGACCTCGTCCTCACCAATCTACTTGCTGCAGATGCATCTGTCCATGACAGTGATGCTCAGTTCTGCCAGGGCCACTCAGCTCCTGACTACATTATAGCCTTGGTTCAAACATGGACAAAAGAGCTGAACTCAAGAGGTGAGGTGAGAGTGAGAGTGACTGCCCTTGACATCAAGGCAGCATTTGACTTGAGTATGGCATCAAGGAGCCCTCGCAAAACTGAAGTCAATGGGAATCGGGGGAAAACTCTCTGCTGGCTGGAGTCATAGCTAGCGCAAAGGAAGATGGTTGTGGTTGTTGGAGGTCAATCATCTGAGCTCCAGGACATCACTGCAGGAGTTCCTCAGGGTAGTGTCCCAGGCCCGACCATCTTCAACTGCTTCATCAATGACCTTCAATCATAAGGTCAGATGTGGGGATGTTCGCAGATGATTACACAATGTTTAGCACCATTTGTGACTCCTCAGATACCGAAGCAGTCCGTATAGAAATGCAGCAAGACTTGGACAATATCCAGGCTTGGGCTGATAAGTGGCAAGTAACATTCGCGCCACACAAGTGCCAGGCAATGACCATCTCCAACAAGAGAGAATCTAACCATCTCCCCTTGACATTCAATGGCATTAGCATCGCTGAATCCCCCACTATCAACATCCTATGGACTACCATTGACCAGAAACTGAACTAAAGTAGCCATATAAATACCGTGGCTACAAGGGCAGGTCAGAGGCTAGGAATCCTGCGCCAAGTAACTCATCTCCAGACTCCCCAAAGCCTGTCCACCATCTACAAGGCACAAGTCAGGAGTGTAATGGAATACTCTCTACTTGCCTGGATGGGTGCAGTTCCAACAACACTCAAAAAGCTCGACACCATCCAGAACAAAGTAGCCCGCTTGATTGACACCCCATCTACAAACATTCACTCCCTCCACCACCGACGCACAGTGGCAGCAGTGTGTACCATCTACAAGATGCACAACAGCAACGCACCAAGGCTCCTTAGACAGCACTTTCCAAACCCGTGACCTCTACCAACTAGCAGGACAAGGGCAGAAAATGCATGGGAACACCAGCACCTGAAAGTTCCCCTCCAAGTCACACACCATTCTGACTTGGAACTATATTGCCATTCCTTCACTGTCGCTGGGTCAAAATCTTGGAACTCCCTTCCTAACAGCACTGTGGGTGTACCTACCCCACATGGACGGCAGCGGTTCAAGAAGGCAGCTCACCACCACCTTCTCAAAGACAATTAGGGATGGACAATAAATACTGGCCTGGCCAGTGACGCCCACATCCCATGAATGAATAAAAAAAATTACACATCATTGGCTTTGTGTTATACCGCACAGAGCCCCCAATTATTTGTTACAACCGAAGCGGTAGGAGTGCACTATCTTTCTCTTGTTCCACTTCTCCAAAGGTGACAGCATATATTTAAATGTCAACCCAGTTATCGATACTGTCAATCATATACTCCACTCTCTATCCCAGAATAAAATACACCAAGCGGCTTTCTTTAATAAACAACAAAATTATCAGTTTATTACAAAACAAGACTTATTGGTAACAAAGCAAAGCATTAACACACAGATTGAAATATGAAAGTTCCCTTTTTAAAATTCCCCAATTATACACACACACACACTCACATAGAGGAAAAAAATACAGAAATTCTGCAGAGCTCTGTTACAAAAAAAGACAAAAACGGCAACTTTGGCCAAATACTTGCTAATTCTTCCTGGAAAAAGGGGAGATATGGAAGGATATCAGTTGTCCCTTTTTTGGTCTGACATCCGGGTATGCAGAGATGTGTCACTGGGATTGTTTCAGAAGCAGTCCGTTCTGGAGATGTCGAGAAATATTCTAGTAGGCTTTCCAGGAGAAATGTGGCATCAAAGTTTTCAACCAGCACACACTTGAATCGCAGGAATTTTATTCAGCTTCTCAGGAGCGATGCAGCACCGCGGATTTTAGCTCCCCACACTAGATCTTTGCAAGATTTCTTCAAAGAGGTAGAGAAGGAGGTGAGCTGGGTGGTCTGTTTTTTTTCCTGGCAGGAAAACACCAACTGTCTTCAAGCAGTTGACTTCCCAACTGAACTGAAAACAATGTCCAAACCCCAAACAGAGAGTCAACCTCCTGACCTCCATAAACCTCGACATGTGGTTTATCTGTAATCATTGTTCCCAGGTCACTAAGAGTTCTGTTGTTTACTGAGCCCAAAGCACATGACTTCCAGCACAGGTGGTTTTCAAACAACATATTTAGTGTCCTTTTGATGAAAGGCAAAAAAAAAACACATCCATGGACTCTTTTCAATTTGAACACAAATCCTCAAAAAATAAAATATTAAAAAAGGAAGCACTTTCATAGCAATAGTTGAAGCAAGAATTCCCTACTTTCATACTCCATCCCTCTTGCAATAAAGGCCAACATTCCATTTATCTTCCTAATTACTTGCTGTACCAACATGCTAACTTTTTGTGATTTAGGTAAATGGACATCCAGGTTGTCTGTAATGCAGCATTCTGCAGTTTCTCTCCATTTAAATAATAGTCTGATTTTCCAGTCTTCCTGCCAAATGCAAGAATACAACAGTTAGGAACAGGAGTAGACCATACTGCCCATCAAATCTGTTCCGCCATTCAACATGATCATGGCTGACCTTAGGCTTCAACTCCACTTTCCCACCTACTCGGTAAATCCATTGATTCCCTGAGAGACCAAAAATCCATCTATCCCAGCCTTAAATGTATTCAATGATTGAGTATCCACAACCCCCTGGGGTAGAGAATTCCAAAGAGTCTCAACCCTTGGAGTGAAGTAAATTCTCCTCATCCCTGTCCTAAATGATCAGCCCCTTATCCTGAGACTGTGCCCCCGGGTTTTAGATTCCCCGACCTGGGGAAACAATCTCAGAGTCTACCCTATCCAGCCCCTTCCGAAGAAGGGTCACTGACCCGAAACGTTAACTCTGCTTCTCTTTTCACAGATGCTGCCAGACCTGCTGAGTGGTTCCAGCATTTCTTGTTTTTATTTCAGATTTCCAGCATCCGCAGTATTTTGCTTTTATCCCTTCAGAATCTTGTATGTTTCAATGAGATCACCTCTCATTCTTCTAAACTCCAGAGAATACAGACCCAATTTACTCAGCCTCTCATCATAGGAGAACCCCCTCATCCCAGGGACCAATCTAGTGAACCTTCACTGTACTGCCTCTAATGCAATACTCCAGATGTGATCGCACCAAAACCCTGCACAAATGCAGCAAAACTTCTTTATTCTTGGACAAAGAACAAAGATCAGTAATGCACAGGAACAGGGCAACAGGTTTCGGGAACCTTGGATATCGTGGGATAATGTGAGTCCAGTCAAAAAGAAAAAGGAAGCATTCGTAAGGGCTGGAAGGCTAGGAACAGACGAATCCCTTGAGCAATATAAAGACAGTAGAAAGCAAGGAGTCAGGAAGGCTAAAAGGGGTCAAAAAATCATTGGCAAACAGGATTAAGGATAATCCCATGGATTTTATACATATATAAAGAGCAAGAGGGTAACCAGGGAAAGGGTTGGCCCCCTCAAGGACAGAGAAGGGAATCTATGTGTGGAGGCAGAGGAAATGGGCGAGGTACTAAATTAGAACATTAGAACATTACAGCGCAGTACAGGCCCTTCAGCCCTCGATGTTGCGCCGATCATCTGACCTAAACTATTCCATTTTCATCCATATGTCTATCCAATGACCACTTAAATGCCCTTAAAGTTGGCGAGTCTACTACTGTTGCAGGCAGGGCGTTCCACGCCCCTACTACTCTCTGCGTAAAGAAACTACCTCTGACATCTGTCCGATATCTTTCACCCCTCAACTTAAAGCTATGTCCCCTCGTGTTTGCCATCATCATCCGAGGAAAAAGACTCTCACTATCCACCCTATCGAACCCTCTGATTATCTTGTATGTCTCTATTAAGTCACCTCTCCTCCTCCTTCTCTCTAACGAAAACAACCCCAAGTCCCTCAGCCTTTCCTCGTAAGACCTTCCTTCCATACCAGGCAACATCCTAGTAAATCTCCTCTGCATCCTTTCCAAAGCTTCCACATCCTTCCTATAATGCGGTGACCAGAACTGCACACAATACTCAAGGTGCGGCCTCACCAGAGTTTTGTACAGCTGCATCATGACCTCGTGGCTCCGAAACTCGATCCCCCTACTAATAAAAGCTAACACACCATATGCCTTCTTAACAGCCCTATTAACCTGGGTCGCAACTTTCAGGGATTTATGTACCTGGACACCAAGATCTCTCTGCTCATCTACACTACCAAGAATCTTCCCATTAGCCCAGTACTCTGCATTGCTGTTACTCCTTCCAAAGTGAATCACCTCACACTTCTCTGCATTAAACTCCATTTGCCATCTCTCAGCCCAGCTCTGCAGCCTATCTATGTCCCTCTGGACCCTACAACATCCTTCGACACTATCCACAACTCCACCGACCTTAGTGTCATCCGCAAATTTACTAACCCACCCTTCTACACCCTCATCCAGGTCATTTATAAAAATGACAAACAGCAGTGGCCCCAAAACAGAACCTTGCGGTATACCATTAGTAACTAAACTCCAGGATGAACATTTGCCATCAACCACCACCCTCTGTCTTCTTTCAGCTAGCCAATTTCTGATCCAAAGCTCTAAATCACCTTCAACCCCATACTTCCGTATTTTCTGCAATCGCCTACCGTGGGGAACCTTATCAAACGCCTTACTGAAATCCATATACACCATATCCATGGCTTTACCCTCATCCACCTGTTTGGTCACCTTCTCGAAAAACTCAATAAGGTTTGTGAGGCACGACCTACCTTTCACAAAACCGTGCTGACTATCGCAAATGAACTTATTCTTTTCAAGATGATTATAAATCCTATCTCTTATAACCCTTTCCAACATTTTACCCACAACCGAAGTAAGGCTCACAGGTCTATAATTACCAGGGCTGTCTCTACTCCCCTTCTTGAACAAGGGGACAACATTTGCTATCCTCCAGTCCTCCGGCACTACTCCTGTCGACAATGACGACATAAAGATCAACAACAACGGCTCTGCAATCTCCTCCCTGGCTTCCCAGAGAATCCTAGGATAAATCCCATCTGGCCCAGGGGACTTATCTATTTTCACTCTTTCCAAAATTGCTAACACCTCCTCCTTGTGAATCTCAATCCCATCTAGCCTAGTAGTCTGTATCTCAGTAATCTCCTCGGCAACATTTTCTTTCTCTACTGTAAATACTGACGAAAAATATTTATTTAACGCTTCCCCTATCTCCTCTGATTCCGCACACAACTTCCCACTACCATCCTTGATTGGCCCTGTTCTAACTCTTATCATTCTTTTATTCCTGATATACCTATAGAAAGCCTTAGGGTTTTCTTTGATCCTATCCGCCAATGACTTCTCGTGTCCTCTCCTTGCTCTTCTTAGCCCTCCCTTTACATCCTTCCTGGCTAGCTTGTAACTCTCAAGCGCCCTAACTGAGCCTTCACGTCTCATCCTAACATGAGCCGCCCTCTTCCTCTTCACAAGCGCTTCAACTTCTTGAGTAAACCACGGCTCCCTCGCTCGATAACTTCCTCCCTGCCTGACAGGTACATACTTATCAAGGACACGCATTAGCTGTTCCTTGAATAAGCTCCACATTTCGTTTGTGCCCATCCCCTGCAGTTTCCTTCCCCATCCTACACATCCTAAATCTTGCCTAATCGCGTCATAATTTCCTTTCCCCCAGCTATAATTCTTGCCCTGCGGTATATACCTGTCCCTGCCCATCGCTAAGGTAAACCTAACCGAATTGTGATCACTATCGCCAAAGTGCTCACCTACATCTAAATCGAACACCTGGCCGGGTTCATTACCCAGTACCAAATCCAATGTGGCATCGCCCCTGGTTGGCCTGTCCACATACTGTGTCAGAAAACCCTCCTGCACACACTGGACAAAAACTGACCCATCTAAAGTACTCGAACTATAGTATTTCCAGTCAATATTTGGAAAGTTAAAGTCCCCCATAACCACTACCCTGTTACTCTCGCTCCTGTCGAGAATCATCTTCGCTATCCTTTCCTCGACATCTCTGCACTTTGCATCAGTATTCACCAAAGAGAAGGACTTGGTGGATGATGAGCCTAGGGAAGGGAGTGCAGATAGTGTCAGTCATCTCATTATCAAAAAGGAGGAGGTGTTGGGTGTCTTGCAAAGCATTAAGGTAGATTCGTCCCCAGGGCCTGATGGGATCTACCCCAGAATACTAAGGAAGGCAAGGGAAGAAATTGCTGGGGAGTTGACAGAAATCTTTGCATCCTCATTGGCTACAGGTGAGGTCCCAGAGGACAGGAGAATAGCCAATGTGGTTCCTTTGTTTAAGAAGGGTGGTAAGGATAATCCAGGAAATTATAGGCCGGTGAGCCTTACATCAGTGGCAGGGAAATTATTAGAGAGGATTCTTCGGGACAGGATTTACTCCCATTTGGAAACAAACAAACTTATTAGCGAGAGATAGTATGGTTTTGTGAAGGGGAGGTCATGTCTCACTAATTTGATTGAGTTTTTTGAGGAAGTGACAAAGATGATTGATGAAGGAAGAGCAGTGGATGTTATCTATGTGGACTTCAGTAAAGCTTTTGACAAGGTCCCTCATGGCAGACTGGTACAAAAGGTGAAGTCACACGGGATCAGAGGTGAGATGGCAAGATGGATGCAGAACTGGCTCAGTCATAGAAGACAGAGGGTAACATTCTGCGAGGCACTTTGAACAACATTCTGCGAGGGACTTTGAACAACATTCTGCGAGGGACTTGAAGAACATTCGGCGAGGGATTTCGAACAACATTCTGTGAGGGACTTCGAACAACATTCTGCGAGGACATCAAACAACATTCTGCGAGGACATCGAACAACATTCTGCAAGGGACTTGGAGCAACATTCTGTGAGGGATTTCGAACAACATTCTGCAAGGCTTTGAACAACATTCTGTGAGGGACTTCGAACAACATTCTGCGAGGGACCCTGAACACCATTCTGCGAAGTCATCGAACAACATTCTGCGAGGGACTTCGAACAACATTCTGCGAGGGACTTCGAACAACATTCTGCAAGGGACTTCGAACAACATTCTGCGAGGACATCGAACAACATTCTGCGAGGGACTTGGAGCAACATTCTGTGAGGGATTTCGAACAACATTCTGCAAGGTTTTGAGCAACATTCTGCAAGGCTTTGAACAACATTCTGTGAGGGATTTCGAACAAAATTCTGCAAGGACTTCGAACAACATTCTGCGAGGGACTTGAAACAACATTCTGCAAGGACTTCAAACAGCATTCTGCAAGGGACTTCGAACAACATTCTGCAAGGACTTCGAACAACATTCTGCGAGGGACTTCGAACAACATTCTGCGAAGTACTTCGAACAACATTTTGCAAGGACCTCGAACAACAGTCTGCAAGGACTTTGAACAACATTCTGTAAGGGACTTGGAACAACATTCTGTGAGGGACTTTGAACAACATTCTGTGAGGCACTTCGAACCACATTCTGCGAGGATATCGAACAACATTTTGCGAAGTCATCAAACAACATTCTGCGAGGGACTTGCAGCAACATTCTGTGATGGAGTCGAACAACATTCTGCGAGGGACTTTGAACAAAATTCTGCGAGGGACTTCGAACAGCATTCTGCAAGGACTTCGAACAACATTCTGCGAG
The DNA here is from genome assembly GCF_036365525.1 of Heterodontus francisci. Classification (NCBI taxonomy): domain Eukaryota; kingdom Metazoa; phylum Chordata; class Chondrichthyes; order Heterodontiformes; family Heterodontidae; genus Heterodontus; species Heterodontus francisci. The sequence continues at coordinate 1,276,943 of NC_090399.1, read as the reverse complement.
GGACTTCGAACAACATTCTGCAAGGACTTCGAACAACATTCTGCGAAGTACTTCGTACAACATTTTGCAAGGACCTCGAACAACAGTCTGCAACGACTTTGAACAACATTCTGCAAGGGACTTGGAACAACATTCTGTGAGGGACTTTGAACAACATTCTGTGAGGCACTTCGAACCACATTTTGCGAAGTCATCAAACAACATTCTGTGAGGGAGTCGAACAACATTCTGTGAGGGAGTCGAACAACATTCTGTGAGGGACTTCGAACCACATTCTGCAAGGATATCGAACAACATTTTGCGAAGTCATCAAACAACATTCTGCGAGGGACTTGCAGCAACATTCTGTGAGGGATTTCGAACAACATTCTGCGAGGACTATGGACAACATTCTGTGAGGGACTTCGAACAACATTCAGCGAGGGACCTCGAACAACATTCTGAGAAGACATCGAACAACATTCTGCGAGGGACTTCGAACAACATTCTGCGAGGGACTTCGAACAACATTCTGCAAAGACTTTGAACAACATTCTGCGAGGGACTTCGAACAACATTCTGAAAGGAATTCGAACAGCATTCGGCGAGGGATTTCGAACAACATTCGGCGAGGGATTTCGAAGAACATTCTGTGAGGACATCGAACAACATTCTGCGAGGGACTTGGAGCAACATTCTGTGAGGGATTTTGAACAACATTCTGCAAGGCTTTGAACAACATTCTGTGAGGGACTTTGAACAACATTCTGCGAGGGACCCTGAACACCATTCTGCGAAGTCATCGAACAACATTCTGCGAGTGACTTCGAACAACATTCTGCGAGGGATTTTGAACAACATTCTGCGTCTGACTTCGAACAACATTCTGTGAGGGACTTCGAACAACATTTAGCGAGGACATCAAACAACATTCTGCGAGGACATCGAACAACATTCTGCGAGGGACTTCGAACAACATTCTGCGAGGGACTTGCAGCAACATTCTGTGAGGGATTTTGAACAATATTCTGCGAGGACTTTGGACAACATTCTGTGAGGGACTCGAACAACATTCTGTGAGGGACTTCGAACAACACTCAGCGAGGGACCTCGAACAAGATTCTGAGAAGACATCGAACAACATTCTGCGAGGGACTTTGAACAACATTCTGCGAGGGACTACGAACAACATTCTGCGAGGGATTTCAAACAACATTCTGCAAGGACTTTGAACAAGATTCTGCGAGGGACTTCAAACAACATTCTGCAAGGACTTCAAACAACATTGTGCGAGGGACTTCAAACAACATTCTGCGAGGACATCGAACAACATACTGCGAGGACATCGAACAACATTCTGAAAGGAATTCGAACAACATTCGGCGAGGGATTTCGAACAACATTCTGTGAGGGACTTCAAACAACATTCTGCAAGGACTCCTAACAACATTCGGCGAGGGACTTCGAACAACATTCTGTGAGGGACTTCGAACAACATTTAGCGAGGACATCGAACAACGTTCTGCGAGGACATCGAACAACATTCTGCGAGGGACTTGGAGCAACATTCTGTGAGGGATTTCGAACAACATTCTGTGAGGGAGTCGAACAACATTCTGTGAGGGACTTCGAACCACATTCTGCAAGGATATCGAACAACATTTTGCGAAGTCATCAAACAACATTCTGCGAGGGACTTGCAGCAACATTCTGTGAGGGATTTCGAACAACATTCTGCGAGGACTATGGACAACATTCTGTGAGGGACTTCGAACAACATTCAGCGAGGGACCTCGAACAACATTCTGAGAAGACATCGAACAACATTCTGCGAGGGACTTCGAACAACATTCTGCGAGGGACTTTGAACAACATTCTGCGAGGGACTTTGAACAACATTCTGCGAGGGACTTCGAACAACATTCTGCGAGGGACTTCGAACAACATTCTGCAAAGACTTTGAACAACATTCTGCGAGGGACTTCGAACAACATTCTGAAAGGAATTCGAACAGCATTCGGCGAGGGATTTCGAACAACATTCGGTGAGGGATTTCGAAGAACATTCTGTGAGGACATCGAACAACATTCTGCGAGGGACTTGGAGCAACATTCTGTGAGGGATTTCGAACAACATTCTGCAAGGCTTTGAACAACATTCTGTGAGGGTCTTTGAACAACATTCTGCGAAGGACCCTGAACACCATTCTGCGAAGTCATCGAACAACATTCTGCGAGTGACTTCGAACAACATTCTGCGAGGGACTTTGAACAACATTCTGCGTCTGACTTCGAACAACATTCTGTGAGGGACTTCGAACAACATTTAGCGAGGACATCAAACAACATTCTGCGAGGACATCGAACAACATTCTACGAGGGACTTGCAGCAACATTCTGTGAGGGATTTTGAACAATATTCTGCGAGGACTTTGGACAACATTCTGTGAGGGACTCGAACAACATTCTGTGAGGGACTTCGAACAACACTCAGCGAGGGACCTCGAACAAGATTCTGAGAAGACATCGAACAACATTCTGCGAGGGACTTTGAACAACATTCTGCGAGGGACTACGAACAACATTCTGCGAGGGATTTCAAACAACATTCTGCAAGGACTTTGAACAAGATTCTGCGAGGGACTTCAAACAACATTCTGCAAGGACTTCAAACAACATTGTGCGAGGGACTTCAAACAACATTCTGCGAGGACATCGAACAACATACTGCGAGGACATCGAACAACATTCTGAAAGGAATTCGAACAACATTCGGCGAGGGATTTCGAACAACATTCTGTGAGGGACTTCAAACAACATTCTGCAAGGACTCCTAACAACATTCGGCGAGGGACTTCGAACAACATTCTGTGAGGGACTTCGAACAACATTTAGCGAGGACATCGAACAACGTTCTGCGAGGACATCGAACAACATTCTGCGAGGGACTTGGAGCAACATTCTGTGAGGGATTTCGAACAACATTCTGCAAGGCTTTGAGCAACATTCTGTGAGGGACTTCGAACAACATTCTGCGAGGGACCTTGAACACCATTCTGCGAAGACATCGAACAACATTCTGCGAGGGACTTCAAACAACATTCTGCAAGGACTTCAAACAACATTCTGCGAGGGACTTCAAACAACATTCTGCAAGGACTTCGAACAACATTCTGCAAGGTACTTCGATCAACATTCTGCGAAGGAATTCGAACAACATTCTGCGAGGGACTTGGAGCAACATTCTGTGAGGGATTTCGAACAACATTCTGCAAGGCTTTGAGCAACATTCTGTGAGGGACTTCGAACAACATTCTGCGAGGGACCTTGAACACCATTCTGCGAAGACATCGAACAACATTCTGCGAGGGACTTCAAACAACATTCTGCAAGGACTTCAAACAACATTCTGCGAGGGACTTCAAACAACATTCTGCAAGGACTTCGAACAACATTCTGCAAGGTACTTCGATCAACATTCTGCGAAGGAATTCGAACAACATTCTGCGAGGGACTTGGAGCAACATTCTGTGAGGGATTTCGAACAACATTCTGCAACGCTTTGAACAACATTCTGTGAGTGAGTCGAACAACATTCTGTGAGGGACTTCGAACAAAATTCTGCAAGGACTTCGAACAACATTCTGCGAAGTCATCAAACAACATTCTGCGAGGGACTTGCAGCAACATTCTGTGAGGGATTTCGAACAACACTCTGCGAGGACTATGGACAACATTCTGTGAGGGAGTCGAACAACATTCTGTGAGGGACCTCGAACAACATTCTGAGAAGACATCGAACAACATTCTGAGAAGACATCGAACAACACTCTGCGAGGGACTTCAAACAACATTCTGCAAAGACTTTGAACAACATTCTGCGAGGGACTTCAAACAACATTCTGCAAAGACTTTGAACAACATTCTGCGAGGGACTTCGAACAACATTCTGAAAGGAATTCGAACAGCATTCGGTGAGGGATTTCGAACAACATTCTGTCAGGGACTTCAAACAACATTCTGCAAGGACTCCAAACAACATTCGGCGAGGGATTTCGAAGAACATTCTGTGAGGACATCGAACAACATTCTGCGAGGGACTTGGAGCAACATTCTGTGAGGGATTTCGAACAACATTCTGCAAGGCTTTGAACAACATTCTGTGAGGGACTTCGAACAACATTCTGCGAGGGACCCTGAACACCATTCTGTGAAGTCATCGAACAACATTCTGCGAGGGACTTCGAACAACATTCTGCGAGGGACTTCGAACAACATTCTGCGTCTGACTTCGAACAACATTCTGTGAGGGACTTCGAACAACATTTAGCGAGGACATCGAACAACATTCTGCAAGGACATCGAACAACATTCTGCGAGGGACTTCGAACAACATTCTGCAAAGTACTTCGCACAACATTTTGCAAGGACCTTGAACAACAGTCTGCAAGGACTTTGAACAACATTCTGCAAGGGATTTCGAACAACATTCTGCGAGGGATTTCGAACAACATTCTGCGAGGGATTTCGAACAACATTCTGCGAGGTACTTCAAACAACAGTCTGCAAGGACTTTGAACAACATTCTGCAAGGGATTTCGAATAACATTCTGTGCGGGATTTCGAACAACATTCTGTCAGGGACTTCAAACAACATTCTGCAAGGACTCCAAACAACATTCGGCGAGGGATTTCGAAGAACATTCTGTGAGGACATCGAACAACATTCTGCGAGGGACTTGGAGCAACATTCTGTGAGGGATTTCGAACAACATTCTGCGAGGGACTTCGAACAACATTCTGCGTCTGACTTCGAACAACATTCTGTGAGGGACTTCAAACAACAGTCTGCAAGGACTTTGAACAACATTCTGCAAGGACTTCGAACAACATTCTGCGAGGGACTTCAAACAACATTCTGCGAGGGACTTCAAACAACATTCTGCGAGGGACTTCGAACAACATTCTGCGAGGTATTTCGAACAACATTCTGCAAGGACTTCAAACAACATTCTGCAAGGAATTCAAACAACAGTCTGCAAGGACTTTGAACAACATTCTGCAAGGGACTTCGAACAGCATTCTGTGAGGGACTTTGAACAACATTCCGTGAGGCATTTCGAACAACATTCTGCAAGGACATCAAACAACATTCTGCGAAGACATCAAACAACATTCTGTAAGGGAATTGGAGCAACATTCTGTGAGGGATTTCGAAAAACATTCTGCAAGGACTTTGAACAACATTCTGTGAGGGACTTCAAACAACATTCTGCAAGGACATCAAACAACATTCTGCGAAGACATCAAACAACATTCTGTAAGGGAATTGGAGCAACATTCTGTGAGGGATTTCGAAAAACATTCTGCAAGGACTTTGAACAACATTCTGTGAGGGACTTCAAACAACATTCTGCAAGGACTTCAAACAACATTCTGCAAGGACTTCAAACAACATTCTGCAAGGACTTCAAACAACAGTCTGCAAGGACTTTGAACAACATTCTGCAAGGACTTCAAACAACATTCTGCAAGGACTTCGAACAACATTCTGCAAGGACTTTGAACAACATTCTGCAAGGACTTTGAACAACATTCTGCGAGGGACTTCGAACAACGTTCTTTGAGGGACTTCGAACAACATTCTGCGAGGACATCGAACAACATTCTGCGAGGGACTTGGAGCAACATTCTGTGAGGGATTTCGAACAACATTCTGCAAGGAATTTGAACAACATTCTGTGAGGGACTTCGAACAACATTCTGTGAGGGACTTCGAACAACATTCTGCAAGGGACTTCGAACAACATTCTGCGAGCGTCATCGAACAACATTCTGTGAGGGACTTCAAACAACATTCTGCAAGGACTTCAAACAACATTCTGCAAGGAATTCAAACAACAGTCTGCAAGGACTTTGAACAACATTCTGTAAGGGACTTCGAACAGCATTCTGTGAGGGACTTTGAACAATATTCTGCAAGGACTTCAAACAACATTCTGCAAGGAATTCAAACAACAGTCTGCAAGGACTTCTAACAGCATTCTGTGAGGGACTTTGAACAACATTCTGTGAGGCATTTCGAACAACATTCTGCAAGGACATCAAACAACATTCTGCGAAGACATCAAACAACATTCTGTAAGGGACTTGGAGCAGCATTCTGTGAGGGATTTCGAACAACATTCTGCAAGGACTTTGAACAACATTCTGTGAGGGACTTCAAACAACATTCTGCAAGGACTTTAAACAACATTCTGCAAGGACTTCAAACAACATTCTGCAAGGACTTCAAACAACATTCTGCAAGGACTTTGAACAACATTCTGCGAGGGTCTTCGAACAACATTCTGCGAGGGACTTCGAACAACATTCTGCGAGGTACTTCGAACAACATTCTGCAAGGACTTCAAACAGGAGTCTGCAAGGACTTTGAACAACATTCTGCGAGGGACTTCAAACAACATTCTGCGAGGGACTTCAAACAACATTCTGCGAGGGACTTCGAACAACATTCTGCGAGGTATTTCGAACAACATTCTGCAAGGACTTCAAACAACATTCTGCAAGGAATTCAAACAACAGTCTGCAAGGACTTTGAACAACATTCTGCAAGGGACTTCGAACAGCATTCTGTGAGGGACTTTGAACAACATTCCGTGAGGCATTTCGAACAACATTCTGCAAGGACATCAAACAACATTCTGCGAAGACATCAAACAACATTCTGTAAGGGAATTGGAGCAACATTCTGTGAGGGATTTCGAAAAACATTCGGCAAGGACTTTGAACAACATTCTGTGAGGGACTTCAAACAACATTCTGCAAGGACATCAAACAATATTCTGCGAAGACATCAAACAACATTCTGTAAGGGAATTGGAGCAACATTCTGTGAGGGATTTCGAAAAACATTCTGCAAGGACTTTGAACAACATTCTGTGAGGGACTTCAAACAACATTCTGCAAGGACATCAAACAACATTCTGCGAAGACATCAAACAACATTCTGTAAGGGAATTGGAGCAACATTCTGCGAGGGACTTCGAACAACAGTCTGCAAGGACTTTGAACAACATTCTGCAAGGACTTCAAACAACATTCTGCAAGGACTTTGAACAACATTCTGCAAGGACTTTGAACAACATTCTGCAAGGACTTTGAACAACATTCTGCGAGGGACTTCGAACAACGTTCTTTGAGGGACTTCGAACAACATTCTGCGAGGACATCGAACAACATTCTGCGAGGGACTTGGAGCAACATTCTGTGAGGGATTTCGAACAACATTCTGCAAGGAATTTGAACAACATTCTGTGAGGGACTTCGAACAACATTCTGTGAGGGACTTCGAACAACATTCTGCAAGGGACTTCGAACAACATTCTGCGAGCGTCATCGAACAACATTCTGTGAGGGACTTCGAACAACATTCTGCAAGGACTTCAAACAACATTCTGCAAGGAATTCAAACAACAGTCTGCAAGGACTTTGAACAACATTCTGTAAGGGACTTCGAACAGCATTCTGTGAGGGACTTTGAACAACATTCTGCAAGGACTTCAAACAACATTCTGCAAGGAATTCAAACAACAGTCTGCAAGGACTTCTAACAGCATTCTGTGAGGGACTTTGAACAACATTCTGTGAGGCATTTCGAACAACATTCTGCAAGGACATCAAACAACATTCTGCGAAGACATCAAACAACATTCTGTAAGGGACTTGGAGCAGCATTCTGTGAGGGATTTCGAACAACATTCTGCAAGGACTTTGAACAACATTCTGTGAGGGACTTCAAACAACATTCTGCGAGGACTTTGGACAACATTCTGTGAGGGACTCGAACAACATTCTGTGAGGGACTTCGAACAACACTCAGCGAGGGACCTCGAACAAGATTCTGAGAAGACATCGAACAACATTCTGCGAGGGACTTTGAACAACATTCTGCGAGGGATTTCAAACAACATTCTGCAAGGACTTTGAACAAGATTCTGCGAGGGACTTCAAACAACATTCTGCAAGGACTTCAAACAACATTGTGCGAGGGACTTCAAACAACATTCTGCGAGGACATCGAACAACATACTGCGAGGACATCGAACAACATTCTGAAAGGAATTCGAACAACATTCGGCGAGGGATTTCGAACAACATTCTGTGAGGGACTTCAAACAACATTCTGCAAGGACTCCTAACAACATTCGGCGAGGGACTTCGAACAACATTCTGTGAGGGACTTCGAACAACATTTAGCGAGGACATCGAACAACGTTCTGCGAGGACATCGAACAACATTCTGCGAGGGACTTGGAGCAACATTCTGTGAGGGATTTCGAACAACATTCTGCAAGGCTTTGAGCAACATTCTGTGAGGGACTTCGAACAACATTCTGCGAGGGACCTTGAACACCATTCTGCGAAGACATCGAACAACATTCTGCGAGGGACTTCAAACAACATTCTGCAAGGACCTCAAACAACATTCTGCGAGGGACTTCAAACAACATTCTGCAAGGACTTCGAACAACATTCTGCAAGGTACTTCGATCAACATTCTGCGAAGGAATTCGAACAACATTCTGCGAGGGACTTGGAGCAACATTCTGTGAGGGATTTCGAACAACATTCTGCAAGGCTTTGAGCAACATTCTGTGAGGGACTTCGAACAACATTCTGCGAGGGACCTTGAACACCATTCTGCGAAGACATCGAACAACATTCTGCGAGGGACTTCAAACAACATTCTGCAAGGACTTCAAACAACATTCTGCGAGGGACTTCAAACAACATTCTGCAAGGACTTCGAACAACATTCTGCAAGGTACTTCGATCAACATTCTGCGAAGGAATTCGAACAACATTCTGCGAGGGACTTGGAGCAACATTCTGTGAGGGATTTCGAACAACATTCTGCAACGCTTTGAACAACATTCTGTGAGTGAGTCGAACAACATTCTGTGAGGGACTTCGAACAAAATTCTGCAAGGACTTCGAACAACATTCTGCGAAGTCATCAAACAACATTCTGCGAGGGACTTGCAGCAACATTCTGTGAGGGATTTCGAACAACACTCTGCGAGGACTATGGACAACATTCTGTGAGGGAGTCGAACAACATTCTGTGAGGGACCTCGAACAACATTCTGAGAAGACATCGAACAACATTCTGAGAAGACATCGAACAACACTCTGCGAGGGACTTCAAACAACATTCTGCAAAGACTTTGAACAACATTCTGCGAGGGACTTCAAACAACATTCTGCAAAGACTTTGAACAACATTCTGCGAGGGACTTCGAACAACATTCTGAAAGGAATTCGAACAGCATTCGGTGAGGGATTTCGAACAACATTCTGTCAGGGACTTCAAACAACATTCTGCAAGGACTCCAAACAACATTCGGCGAGGGATTTCGAAGAACATTCTGTGAGGACATCGAACAACATTCTGCGAGGGACTTGGAGCAACATTCTGTGAGGGATTTCGAACAACATTCTGCAAGGCTTTGAACAACATTCTGTGAGGGACTTCGAACAACATTCTGCGAGGGACCCTGAACACCATTCTGTGAAGTCATCGAACAACATTCTGCGAGGGACTTCGAACAACATTCTGCGAGGGACTTCGAACAACATTCTGCGTCTGACTTCGAACAACATTCTGTGAGGGACTTCGAACAACATTTAGCGAGGACATCGAACAACATTCTGCGAGGACATCGAACAACATTCTGCGAGGGACTTCGAACAACATTCTGCAAAGTACTTCGCACAACATTTTGCAAGGACCTTGAACAACAGTCTGCAAGGACTTTGAACAACATTCTGCAAGGGATTTCGAACAACATTCTGCGAGGGATTTCGAACAACATTCTGCGAGGGATTTCGAACAACATTCTGCGAGGTACTTCAAACAACAGTCTGCAAGGACTTTGAACAACATTCTGCAAGGGATTTCGAATAACATTCTGTGCGGGATTTCGAACAACATTCTGTCAGGGACTTCAAACAACATTCTGCAAGGACTCCAAACAACATTCGGCGAGGGATTTCGAAGAACATTCTGTGAGGACATCGAACAACATTCTGCGAGGGACTTGGAGCAACATTCTGTGAGGGATTTCGAACAACATTCTGCAAGGCTTTGAACAACATTCTGTGAGGGACTTCGAACAACATTCTGCGAGGGACCCTGAACACCATTCTGTGAAGTCATCGAACAACATTCTGCGAGGGACTTCGAACAACATTCTGCGAGGGACTTCGAACAACATTCTGCGTCTGACTTCGAACAACATTCTGTGAGGGACTTCAAACAACAGTCTGCAAGGACTTTGAACAACATTCTGCAAGGACTTCGAACAACATTCTGCGAGGGACTTCAAACAACATTCTGCGAGGGACTTCAAACAACATTCTGCGAGGGACTTCGAACAACATTCTGCGAGGTATTTCGAACAACATTCTGCAAGGACATCAAACAACATTCTGCGAAGACATCAAACAACATTCTGTAAGGGAATTGGAGCAACATTCTGTGAGGGATTTCGAAAAACATTCTGCAAGGACTTTGAACAACATTCTGTGAGGGACTTCAAACAACATTCTGCAAGGACATCAAACAACATTCTGCGAAGACATCAAACAACATTCTGTAAGGGAATTGGAGCAACATTCTGTGAGGGATTTCGAAAAACATTCTGCAAGGACTTTGAACAACATTCTGTGAGGGACTTCAAACAACATTCTGCAAGGACTTCAAACAACATTCTGCAAGGACTTCAAACAACAGTCTGCAAGGACTTTGAACAACATTCTGCAAGGACTTCAAACAACATTCTGCAAGGACTTCGAACAACATTCTGCAAGGACTTTGAACAACATTCTGCAAGGACTTTGAACAACATTCTGCGAGGGACTTCGAACAACGTTCTTTGAGGGACTTCGAACAACATTCTGCGAGGACATCGAACAACATTCTGCGAGGGACTTGGAGCAACATTCTGTGAGGGATTTCGAACAACATTCTGCAAGGAATTTGAACAACATTCTGTGAGGGACTTCGAACAACATTCTGTGAGGGACTTCGAACAACATTCTGCAAGGGACTTCGAACAACATTCTGCGAGCGTCATCGAACAACATTCTGTGAGGGACTTCGAACAACATTCTGCAAGGACTTCAAACAACATTCTGCAAGGAATTCAAACAACAGTCTGCAAGGACTTTGAACAACATTCTGTAAGGGACTTCGAACAGCATTCTGTGAGGGACTTTGAACAACATTCTGCAAGGACTTCAAACAACATTCTGCAAGGAATTCAAACAACAGTCTGCAAGGACTTCTAACAGCATTCTGTGAGGGACTTTGAACAACATTCTGTGAGGCATTTCGAACAACATTCTGCAAGGACATCAAACAACATTCTGCGAAGACATCAAACAACATTCTGTAAGGGACTTGGAGCAGCATTCTGTGAGGGATTTCGAACAACATTCTGCAAGGACTTTGAACAACATTCTGTGAGGGACTTCAAACAACATTCTGCAAGGACTTTAAACAACATTCTGCAAGGACTTCAAACAACATTCTGCAAGGACTTCAAACAACATTCTGCAAGGACTTTGAACAACATTCTGCGAGGGTCTTCGAACAACATTCTGCGAGGGACTTCGAACAACATTCTGCGAGGTACTTCGAACAACATTCTGCAAGGACTTCAAACAGGAGTCTGCAAGGACTTTGAACAACATTCTGCGAGGGACTTCAAACAACATTCTGCGAGGGACTTCAAACAACATTCTGCGAGGGACTTCAAACAACATTCTGCGAGGGACTTCGAACAACATTCTGCGAGGTATTTCGAACAACATTCTGCAAGGACTTCAAACAACATTCTGCAAGGAATTCAAACAACAGTCTGCAAGGACTTTGAACAACATTCTGCAAGGGACTTCGAACAGCATTCTGTGAGGGACTTTGAACAACATTCCGTGAGGCATTTCGAACAACATTCTGCAAGGACATCAAACAACATTCTGCGAAGACATCAAACAACATTCTGTAAGGGAATTGGAGCAACATTCTGTGAGGGATTTCGAAAAACATTCGGCAAGGACTTTGAACAACATTCTGTGAGGGACTTCAAACAACATTCTGCAAGGACATCAAACAACATTCTGCGAAGACATCAAACAACATTCTGTAAGGGAATTGGAGCAACATTCTGTGAGGGATTTCGAAAAACATTCTGCAAGGACTTTGAACAACATTCTGTGAGGGACTTCAAACAACATTCTGCAAGGACATCAAACAACATTCTGCGAAGACATCAAACAACATTCTGTAAGGGAATTGGAGCAACATTCTGCGAGGGACTTCGAACAACAGTCTGCAAGGACTTTGAACAACATTCTGCAAGGACTTCAAACAACATTCTGCAAGGACTTCGAACAACATTCTGCAAGGACTTTGAACAACATTCTGCAAGGACTTTGAACAACATTCTGCGAGGGACTTGGAGCAACATTCTGTGAGGGATTTCGAACAACATTCTGCAAGGAATTTGAACAACACTCTGTGAGGGACTTCGAACAACATTCTGTGAGGGACTTCGAACAACATTCTGCAAGGGACTTCGAACAACATTCTGCGAGCGTCATCGAACAACATTCTGTGAGGGACTTCGAACAACATTCTGCAAGGACTTCAAACAACATTCTGCAAGGAATTCAAACAACAGTCTGCAAGGACTTTGAACAACATTCTGTAAGGGACTTCGAACAGCATTCTGTGAGGGACTTTGAACAACATTCTGCAAGGACTTCAAACAACATTCTGCAAGGAATTCAAACAACAGTCTGCAAGGACTTCTAACAGCATTCTGTGAGGGACTTTGAACAACATTCTGTGAGGCATTTCGAACAACATTCTGCAAGGACATCAAACAACATTCTGCGAAGACATCAAACAACATTCTGTAAGGGACTTGGAGCAGCATTCTGTGAGGGATTTCGAACAACATTCTGCAAGGACTTTGAACAACATTCTGTGAGGGACTTCAAACAACATTCTGCAAGGACTTTAAACAACATTCTGCAAGGACTTCAAACAACATTTTGCAAGGACTTCAAACAACATTCTGCAAGGACTTTGAACAACATTCTGCGAGGGTCTTCGAACAACATTCTGCGAGGGACTTCGAACAACATTCTGCGAGGTACTTCGAACAACATTCTGCAAGGACTTCAAACAGGAGTCTGCAAGGACTTTGAACAACATTCTGCGAGGGACTTCAAACAACATTCTGCGAGGGACTTCAAACAACATTCTGCGAGGGACTTCAAACAACATTCTGCGAGGGACTTCGAACAACATTCTGCGAGGTATTTCGAACAACATTCTGCAAGGACTTCAAACAACATTCTGCAAGGAATTCAAACAACAGTCTGCAAGGACTTTGAACAACATTCTGCAAGGGACTTCGAACAGCATTCTGTGAGGGACTTTGAACAACATTCCGTGAGGCATTTCGAACAACATTCTGCAAGGACATCAAACAACATTCTGCGAAGACATCAAACAACATTCTGTAAGGGAATTGGAGCAACATTCTGTGAGGGATTTCGAAAAACATTCTGCAAGGACTTTGAACAACATTCTGTGAGGGACTTCAAACAACATTCTGCAAGGACATCAAACAACATTCTGCGAAGACATCAAACAACATTCTGTAAGGGAATTGGAGCAACATTCTGTGAGGGATTTCGAAAAACATTCTGCAAGGACTTTGAACAACATTCTGTGAGGGACTTCAAACAACATTCTGCAAGGACTTCAAACAACATTCTGCAAGGACTTCAAACAACATTCTGCAAGGACTTTGAACAACATTCTGCGAGGGACTTCGAACAACATTCTGCAAGGACTTCAAACAACAGTCTGCAAGGACTTTGAACAACATTCTGCGAGGGACTTGGAGCAACATTCTGTGAGGGATTTCGAACAACATTCTGCAAGGACTTTGAACAACATTCTGTGAGGGACTTCAAACAACATTCTGTGAGGGACTTCGAACAACATTCTGCGAAGACATCAAACAACATTCTGCGAGGGACTTGGAGCAACATTCTGTGATGGATTTCGAACAACATTCTGCAAGGACTTTGAACAACATTCTGTGAGGGACTTCGAACAACATTCTGTGAGGGACCTCGAACAACATTCTGCGAAGACATCGAACAGCATTCTGCAAGGACTTTGAACAACATTCTGCAAGGGACTTCAAGCAACATTCTGCGAGGGTCTTCAAACAACATTCTGCGGGGGTCTTCGAACAACATTCTGCAAGGACTTCAAACAACATTCTGCGAGGGTCTTCAAACAACATTCTGCGAGGGTCTTCAAACAACATTCTGCGAGGACTTTGAACAACATTCTGTGAGGGACTTCAAACAACATTCTGTGAGGGACTTCGAACAACATTCTGCGAAGACATCAAACAACATTCTGCGAGGGACTTGGAGCAACATTCTGTGATGGATTTCGAACAACATTCTGCAAGGACTTTGAACAACATTCTGTGAGGGACTTCGAACAACATTCTGTGAGGGACCTCGAACAACATTCTGCGAAGACATCGAACAGCATTCTGCAAGGACTTTGAACAACATTCTGCAAGGGACTTCAAGCAACATTCTGCGAGGGTCTTCAAACAACATTCTGCGGGGGTCTTCGAACAACATTCTGCAAGGACTTCAAACAACATTCTGCGAGGGTCTTCAAACAACATTCTGCAAGGGTCTTCAAACAACATTCTGCGAGGGTCATCGAACAACATTCTGCGAGGGAATTCAAACAACATTCTGCGAAGACATTGAACAACATTCTGCGAAGACATTGAACAACATTCTGCGAGGGACTTCGAACAACATTCTGCGAGGGACTTCGAACAACATTCTGCGAGGGACTTCGAACAACATTCTGCGAGGGACTTCGAACAACATTCTGCGAGGAACTTCGAACAACATTTGGCAAGGACTTTGAACAACTGTCTGCAAGGACTTTGAACAACATTCTGCAAGTACTTTGAACAACATTCTGTGAGGGACTTCGAACAACATTCTGTGAGGGACTTCGAACAACATTCTGCGAGGGACCTCGAACAACATTCTGCGAAGACATCGAACAACATTCTGCGAGGGACTTCGAACAACATCCTGCGAGGGACTTCGAACAACATTCTGCAAGGACTTCAAACAACAGTCTGCAAGGACTTTGAACAACATTCTGCAAGGACTTCAAACAACATTCTGCAAGGACTTCGAACAACATTCTGCAAGGACTTTGAACAACATTCTGCAAGGACTTTGAACAACATTCTGCAAGGACTTCGAACAACATTCTGCAAGGACTTTGAACAACATTCTGCGAGGGACTTCGAACAACATTTGGCAAGGACTTTGAACAACTGTCTGCAAGGACTTTGAACAACATTCTGTGAGGGACTTCAAACAACATTCTGCAAGGACTTCAAACAACATTCTGCAAGGACTTCAAACAACATTCTGCAAGGACTTCAAACAACATTCTGCAAGGACTTTGAACAACATTCTGCGAGGGACTTCGAACAACATTCTGCAAGGACTTCAAACAACAGTCTGCAAGGACTTTGAACAACATTCTGCGAGGGACTTCGAACATTCTGCGAGGACATCGAACAACATTCTGCGAGGGACTTGGAGCAACATTCTGTGAGGGATTTCGAACAACATTCTGCAAGGACTTTGAACAACATTCTGTGAGGGACTTCAAACAACATTCTGTGAGGGACTTCGAACAACATTCTGCGAAGACATCAAACAACATTCTGCGAGGGACTTGGAGCAACATTCTGTGATGGATTTCGAACAACATTCTGCAAGGACTTTGAACAACATTCTGTGAGGGACTTCGAACAACATTCTGTGAGGGACCTCGAACAACATTCTGCGAAGACATCGAACAGCATTCTGCAAGGACTTTGAACAACATTCTGCAAGGGACTTCAAGCAACATTCTGCGAGGGTCTTCAAACAACATTCTGCGGGGGTCTTCGAACAACATTCTGCAAGGACTTCAAACAACATTCTGCGAGGGTCTTCAAACAACATTCTGCGAGGGTCTTCAAACAACATTCTGCGAGGGTCATCGAACAACATTCTGCGAGGGAATTCGAACAACATTCTGCGAAGACATTGAACAACATTCTGCGAAGACATTGAACAACATTCTGCGAGGGACTTCGAACAACATTCTGCGAGGGACTTCGAACAACATTCTGCGAGGGACTTCGAACAACATTCTGCGAGGAACTTCGAACAACATTTGGCAAGGACTTTGAACAACTGTCTGCAAGGACTTTGAACAACATTCTGCAAGTACTTTGAACAACATTCTTTGAGGGACTTCGAACAACATTCTGCGAGGGACCTCGAACAACATTCTGCGAGGGACCTCGAACAACATTCTGCGAGGGACTTCGAACAACATCCTGCGAGGGACTTCGAACAACATTCTGCAAGGACTTCAAACAACAGACTGCAAGGACTTTGAACAACATTCTGCAAGGACTTCGAACAACATTCTGCAAGGACTTCGAACAACATTCTGTGAGGGACTTCGAACAACATTCTGCGAGGACATCGAACAACATTCTGCGAGGGACTTGGAGCAACATTCTGTGAGGGATTTCGAACAACATTCTGTGAGGACATCAAACAACATTCTGCGAAGACATCAAACAACATTCTGTAAGGGAATTGGAGCAACATTCTGTGAGGGATTTCGAAAAACATTCTGCAAGGACTTTGAACAACATTCTGTGAGGGACTTCAAACAACATTCTGCAAGGACTTCAAACAACATTCTGCAAGGACTTCAAACAACATTCTGCAAGGACTTTGAACAACATTCTGCGAGGGACTTCGAACAACATTCTGCAAGGACTTCAAACAACAGTCTGCAAGGACTTCAAACAACAGTCTGCAAGGACTTTGAACAACATTCTGCGAGGGACTTCGAACAACATTCTGCAAGGACTTCAAACAACAGTCTGCAAGGACTTTGAACAACAGTCTGCAAGGACTTTGAACAACATTCTGCAAGGACTTCAAACAACATTCTGCAAGGACTTCGAACAACATTCTGCAAGGACTTTGAACAACATTCTGCAAGGACTTTGAACAACATTCTGCAAGGACTTCGAACAACATTCTGCAAGGACTTTGAACAACATTCTGCGAGGGACTTCGAACAACATTTGGCAAGGACTTTGAACAACTGTCTGCAAGGACTTTGAACAACATTCTGTGAGGGACTTCAAACAACATTCTGCAAGGACTTCAAACAACATTCTGCAAGGACTTCAAACAACATTCTGCAAGGACTTCAAACAACATTCTGCAAGGACTTTGAACAACATTCTGCGATGGACTTCGAACAACATTCTGCAAGGACTTCAAACAACAGTCTGCAAGGACTTTGAACAACATTCTGCGAGGGACTTCGAACATTCTGCGAGGACATCGAACAACATTCTGCGAGGGACTTGGAGCAACATTCTGTGAGGGATTTCGAACAACATTCTGCAAGGACTTTGAACAACATTCTGTGAGGGACTTCAAACAACATTCTGTGAGGGACTTCGAACAACATTCTGCGAAGACATCAAACAACATTCTGCGAGGGACTTGGAGCAACATTCTGTGATGGATTTCGAACAACATTCTGCAAGGACTTTGAACAACATTCTGTGAGGGACTTCGAACAACATTCTGTGAGGGACCTCGAACAACATTCTGCGAAGACATCGAACAGCATTCTGCAAGGACTTTGAACAACATTCTGCAAGGGACTTCAAGCAACATTCTGCGAGGGTCTTCAAACAACATTCTGCGGGGGTCTTCGAACAACATTCTGCAAGGACTTCAAACAACATTCTGCGAGGGTCTTCAAACAACATTCTGCGAGGGTCTTCAAACAACATTCTGCGAGGGTCATCGAACAACATTCTGCGAGGGAATTCGAACAACATTCTGCGAAGACATTGAACAACATTCTGCGAAGACATTGAACAACATTCTGCGAGGGACTTCGAACAACATTCTGCGAGGGACTTCGAACAACATTCTGCGAGGGACTTCGAACAACATTCTGCGAGGAACTTCGAACAACATTTGGCAAGGACTTTGAACAACTGTCTGCAAGGACTTTGAACAACATTCTGCAAGTACTTTGAACAACATTCTTTGAGGGACTTCGAACAACATTCTGCGAGGGACCTCGAACAACATTCTGCGAGGGACCTCGAACAACATTTTGCGAGGGACTTCGAACAACATCCTGCGAGGGACTTCGAACAACATTCTGCAAGGACTTCAAACAACAGACTGCAAGGACTTTGAACAACATTCTGCAAGGACTTTGAACAACATTCTGCAAGGACTTCGAACAACATTCTGCAAGGACTTCGAACAACATTCTGCAAGGACTTCGAACAACATTCTGCAAGGACTTCAAACAACAGACTGCAAGGACTTTGAACAACATTCTGCAAGGACTTCGAACAACATTCTGCAAGGACTTCGAACAACATTCTGCAAGGACTTCGAACAACATTCTGCAAGGACTTTGAACAACATTCTGCAAGGACTTTGAACAACATTCTGCGAGGGACTTCGAACAACATTCTGTGAGGGACTTCGAACAACATTCTGCGAGGACATCGAACAACATTCTGCGAGGGACTTGGAGCAACATTCTGTGAGGGATTTCGAACAACATTCTGTGAGGACATCAAACAACATTCTGCGAAGACATCAAACAACATTCTGTAAGGGAATTGGAGCAACATTCTGTGAGGGATTTCGAAAAACATTCTGCAAGGACTTTGAACAACATTCTGTGAGGGACTTCAAACAACATTCTGCAAGGACTTCAAACAACATTCTGCAAGGACTTCAAACAACATTCTGCAAGGACTTTGAACAACATTCTGCGAGGGACTTCGAACAACATTCTGCAAGGACTTCAAACAACAGTCTGCAAGGACTTCAAACAACAGTCTGCAAGGACTTTGAACAACATTCTGCGAGGGACTTCGAACATTCTGCGAGGACATCGAACAACATTCTGCGAGGGATTTGGAGCAACATTCTGTGAGGGATTTCAAACAACATTCTGTGAGGGACTTCAAACAACATTCTGCGAAGACATCAAACAACATTCTGCGAGGGACTTGGAGCAACATTCTGTGATGGATTTCGAACAACATTCTGCAAGGACTTTGAACAACATTCTGTGAGGGACTTCGAACAACATTCTGCGAGGAACTTCGAACAACATTTGGCAAGGACTTTGAACAACTGTCTGCAAGGACTTTGAACAACATTCTGCAAGTACTTTGAACAACATTCTGTGAGGGACTTCGAACAACATTCTGTGAGGGACTTCGAACAACATTCTGCGAGGGACCTCGAACAACATTCTGCGAAGACATCGAACAACATTCTGCGAGGGACTTCGAACAACATCCTGCGAGGGACTTCAAACAACATTCTGCAAGGACTTCAAACAACATTCTGCAAGGACTTCAAACAACATTCTGCAAGGACTTTGAACAACATTCTGCGAGGGACTTCGAACAACATTCTGCAAGGACTTCAAACAACAGTCTGCAAGGACTTCAAACAACAGTCTGCAAGGACTTTGAACAACATTCTGCGAGGGACTTCGAACAACATTCTGCAAGGACTTCAAACAACAGTCTGCAAGGACTTTGAACAACAGTCTGCAAGGACTTTGAACAACATTCTGCAAGGACTTCAAACAACATTCTGCAAGGACTTCGAACAACATTCTGCAAGGACTTTGAACAACATTCTGCAAGGACTTTGAACAACATTCTGCAAGGACTTCGAACAACATTCTGCAAGGACTTTGAACAACATTCTGCGAGGGACTTCGAACAACATTTGGCAAGGACTTTGAACAACTGTCTGCAAGGACTTTGAACAACATTCTGTGAGGGACTTCAAACAACATTCTGCAAGGACTTCAAACAACATTCTGCAAGGACTTCAAACAACATTCTGCAAGGACTTCAAACAACATTCTGCAAGGACTTTGAACAACATTCTGCGATGGACTTCGAACAACATTCTGCAAGGACTTCAAACAACAGTCTGCAAGGACTTTGAACAACATTCTGCGAGGGACTTCGAACATTCTGCGAGGACATCGAACAACATTCTGCGAGGGACTTGGAGCAACATTCTGTGAGGGATTTCGAACAACATTCTGCAAGGACTTTGAACAACATTCTGTGAGGGACTTCAAACAACATTCTGTGAGGGACTTCGAACAACATTCTGCGAAGACATCAAACAACATTCTGCGAGGGACTTGGAGCAACATTCTGTGATGGATTTCGAACAACATTCTGCAAGGACTTTGAACAACATTCTGTGAGGGACTTCGAACAACATTCTGTGAGGGACCTCGAACAACATTCTGCGAAGACATCGAACAGCATTCTGCAAGGACTTTGAACAACATTCTGCAAGGGACTTCAAGCAACATTCTGCGAGGGTCTTCAAACAACATTCTGCGGGGGTCTTCGAACAACATTCTGCAAGGACTTCAAACAACATTCTGCGAGGGTCTTCAAACAACATTCTGCGAGGGTCTTCAAACAACATTCTGCGAGGGTCATCGAACAACATTCTGCGAGGGAATTCGAACAACATTCTGCGAAGACATTGAACAACATTCTGCGAAGACATTGAACAACATTCTGCGAGGGACTTCGAACAACATTCTGCGAGGGACTTCGAACAACATTCTGCGAGGGACTTCGAACAACATTCTGCGAGGAACTTCGAACAACATTTGGCAAGGACTTTGAACAACTGTCTGCAAGGACTTTGAACAACATTCTGCAAGTACTTTGAACAACATTCTTTGAGGGACTTCGAACAACATTCTGCGAGGGACCTCGAACAACATTCTGCGAGGGACCTCGAACAACATTTTGCGAGGGACTTCGAACAACATCCTGCGAGGGACTTCGAACAACATTCTGCAAGGACTTCAAACAACAGACTGCAAGGACTTTGAACAACATTCTGCAAGGACTTTGAACAACATTCTGCAAGGACTTCGAACAACATTCTGCAAGGACTTCGAACAACATTCTGCAAGGACTTCGAACAACATTCTGCAAGGACTTCAAACAACAGACTGCAAGGACTTTGAACAACATTCTGCAAGGACTTCGAACAACATTCTGCAAGGACTTCGAACAACATTCTGCAAGGACTTCGAACAACATTCTGCAAGGACTTTGAACAACATTCTGCAAGGACTTTGAACAACATTCTGCGAGGGACTTCGAACAACATTCTGTGAGGGACTTCGAACAACATTCTGCGAGGACATCGAACAACATTCTGCGAGGGACTTGGAGCAACATTCTGTGAGGGATTTCGAACAACATTCTGTGAGGACATCAAACAACATTCTGCGAAGACATCAAACAACATTCTGTAAGGGAATTGGAGCAACATTCTGTGAGGGATTTCGAAAAACATTCTGCAAGGACTTTGAACAACATTCTGTGAGGGACTTCAAACAACATTCTGCAAGGACTTCAAACAACATTCTGCAAGGACTTCAAACAACATTCTGCAAGGACTTTGAACAACATTCTGCGAGGGACTTCGAACAACATTCTGCAAGGACTTCAAACAACAGTCTGCAAGGACTTCAAACAACAGTCTGCAAGGACTTTGAACAACATTCTGCGAGGGACTTCGAACATTCTGCGAGGACATCGAACAACATTCTGCGAGGGATTTGGAGCAACATTCTGTGAGGGATTTCAAACAACATTCTGTGAGGGACTTCAAACAACATTCTGCGAAGACATCAAACAACATTCTGCGAGGGACTTGGAGCAACATTCTGTGATGGATTTCGAACAACATTCTGCAAGGACTTTGAACAACATTCTGTGAGGGACTTCGAACAACATTCTGCGAGGAACTTCGAACAACATTTGGCAAGGACTTTGAACAACTGTCTGCAAGGACTTTGAACAACATTCTGCAAGTACTTTGAACAACATTCTGTGAGGGACTTCGAACAACATTCTGTGAGGGACTTCGAACAACATTCTGCGAGGGACCTCGAACAACATTCTGCGAAGACATCGAACAACATTCTGCGAGGGACTTCGAACAACATCCTGCGAGGGACTTCGAACAACATTCTGCAAGGACTTTGAACAACATTCTGCAAGGACTTCGAACAACATTCTGCAAGGACTTTGAACAACATTCTGCGAGGGACTTCGAACAACATTCTGTGAGGGACTTCGAACAACATTCTGCGAGGACATCGAACAACATTCTGCGAGGGACTTGGAGCAACATTCTGTGAGGAATTTCGAACAACATTCTGCAAGGACTTTGAACAACATTCTGTGAGGGACTTCGAACAACATTCTGTGAGGGACTTCGAACAACATTCTGCGAAGACATCAAACAACATTCTGCGAGGGACTTGGAGCAACATTCTGTGAGGGATTTCGAACAACATTCTGCAAGGACTTTGAACAACATTCTGTGAGGGACTTCGAACAACGTTCTGTGAGGGACCTCGAACAACATTCTGCGAAGACATCGAATAACATTCTGCAAGGACTTTGAACAACATTCTGCAAGGGACTTGAAGCAACATTCTGCGAGGGTCTTCAAACAACATTCTGCGGGGGTCTTCGAACAACATTCTGCAAGGACTTCAAACAACATTCTGCGAGGGTCTTCAAACAACATTCTGCGAGGGACTTCGAACAACATTCTGCAAGGGACTTCGAACAACATTCTGCGAGGGTCGTCGAACAACATTCTGCGAGGGAATTCGAACAACATTCTGCAAGGGACATCGAACAACATTCTGCGAGGGACTTTGAACAACATTCTGCGAGGACTTCGAACAACATTCTGCGAGGACTTCGAACAACATTCTGCTAGGGACTTCGAACAACATTCTGCAACGGACATCGAACAACATTCTGCGAGGGACTTTGAACAACATTCTGCAAGGGACATCGAACAACATTCTGCGAGGGACTTTGAACAACATTCTGCGAGGACTTCGAACAACATTCTGCGAGGACTTCGAACAACATTCTGCTAGGGACTTCGAACAACATTCTGCAAGGGACATCGAACAACATTCTGCGAGGGACTTTGAACAACATTCTGCGAGGACTTCGAACAACATTCTGCAAGGGACTTCGATCAACGTTCTGCGAGGACTTCGAACAACGTTCTGCAAGGGACTTCGAACAACATTGGACTGTAAATTTTCAAGAACTCTAATCTTTTCTATTTTAAATGTTGTTTATATCTTCATAGTGTTTCAGAATTTCGTCCTTCTAATTAAAGAGTTAATTTATTGATTTAAAGACACCTGGTTTAGTTTAGTTTAGTTTACTTTAGAGATACAGCACTGAAACAGGCCCTTCGGCCCACCGAGTCTGTGCCGACCATCAACCACCCATTTATACTAATCCTACACTAACCCCATATTCCTACCACATCCCCACCTGTCCCTCTATTTCCCTACCACCTACCTATACTAGGGGCAATTTACAATGGCCAATTTACCTACCAACCTGCAAGTCTTTTGGCTTGTGGGAGGAAACCGGAGCACCCGGAGAAAACCCACGCAGACACAGGGAGAACTTGCAAACTCCACACAGGCAGTACCCAGAATTGAACCGGGGTCGCTGGAGCTGTGAGGCTGGTTATCCTCATTCAGGGGTTGATAGATGGTACAATTTGGTGGGTCTTCCTTTATTTTGGAATGTTTTTAAATGATATGTTAGCCGATCTGTGGAACAATGGTATTGAATTAACAGTGCGTTGGTCCCACCACAATCAGAATCGTATATTTTAACTGGGGGCTTTGACAGGAGCGGTCGGTCGTAACACAGGGTAGATGCAGGTAGGATCTTCCTGATGGCAGGGGTGTCCAGAACGAGGGGTCACAGTCTAAGGATACGGGGTAAATCTTTCAGGACTGAGATGAGATTTTAGATTTTTTTTTAGATTTAGAGATACAGCACTGAAACAGGCCCTTCGGCCCACTGTGCCGACCATTAACCACCCATTTATACGAATCCTGCACTAATCCCATATTCCTATCACATCCTCACCTGTCCCTATATTCGCCTACCACCTACCTATACTAGTGGCAATTTATAATGGCCAATTCACCTGTCAACCTGCAAGTCTTTTGGCTGTGGGAGGAAACCGGAGCACCCGGAGGAAACCCACGCAGACACAGGGAGAACTTGCAAACTCCACACAGGCAGTACCCAGATTTGAACCCGGGTCGCTGGAGCTGTGAGGCTGCGGTGCTAACCACTTCGCCACCCCTAAGGAGAAATTTCCTCACCCAGAGACTGGTGAGCCTGTGGAATTCGTTACCACAGAAAGAAGTTGAGGCCAAAACATTGTATGTTTTCAAGAAGGAGTTAGATATAGCTCTTGGGTCGAAAGGGATCAAAGGGTATGGGGGGAAAGTGGGAACAGGCTACTGAGTTGGATGATCAGCCATGATCATAATGAATGGCGGAGCAGGCTCAAAGGGCTGAATGGTACTTGTATTTAAAGAGGAGGAGTGTGAAATATTAGATATGATAAACAAAATGAGAGAGGAAGTACTAGAGGGTCTGACATTCTTGAAAGTGGATAAATCGCCAGGGCCGGATGGATTGTATCCCAGGTTGTTAAAGGAAGTCAGGGAGAAAATAACGAATGCTCTGAGGATCATCTTCAAATTCTCACTAGATACAGGAGAGGTACCAGAGGATTGGAGATCTGTGAACGTTGCACCATTGTTTAAAAAGGGTGTGAGGGATAAACCAAATAATTATCGGCCTGTCAGTCTGACCTCAATGGTGAGCAAATTATTAGAATCAGTTCTGAGAGACAGGATGAACAGCCACTTCGAAAGGCACGGATTAATCAGGGATAGTCAGCGTGGATTTGTTGGGGAAAGTTATGTCATATTAACTTGATTGAGTTTTTTGAGGAAGTAACAAGGAGGATTGATGAGGATGGTGCAGTGGATATGTTCTACATAGATTTTAGTAAGGCATTTGACAAGGTCCCACATGGCAGACTGGTCAGTAAAATGGGATACAGGGGAATGTGGCAGGTTGGATCCAGAATTAGCTCAGGGCCAGGAAATAAAGGGTCGTAGTCAATGGATGTTTTTGAGAATGGAAAGCTGTTTCCAGTGGCGTTCCACAGGGCTCAGTGTTGGGTCCCTTGTTGTTTGTGGTAAATATTAATGATTTGGACTTAAATGTTGGAAAATGATTGACACATTTGCCAATGACACAAAATTTATCGTGTAGTTGATAGTGAAGAGGATAGCTGTGGACTCCAGAATGTCTGTACCTTTAAAAAAAACTTTCCTCATCGAATAAGAACCAAACTCTATTTTAAACTGGTTTTTGCTCACAGACTAGTAACCCTCGGTAAGAAAAACATTCTCCTCATCTCCATCTTAAATGGGAGACTCCATATTTTTAAACTGTGTCCCCTGGTTCTAGTCTCTCTCATAACAGGAAACATGACTGCAATGAAACTGTAGACAAAGAATAAAATAAAGAAAAAGTTAGCTTTCACAGTTAAATAAAACCTTAAACATTCTTACAAGAAGACCTAACACCAGCCTTTTAAAGAGAGAATATCAGTCTTGCAAACTTTAAACAGACAGAATCTTTTCCATATCTCTAGACCATTCTTATAATTCTCAAATTTAACTTTTTACTGACTTCCCACAGATCCGCAAGTAAACTTTACTCAGTTTTTTTTTAAATTGACATGGACACACTCAATGATAATTTAATTCCAAGCAACTTAGAAATATTGATTCCTGCAATAGGAATTCAATTCAAAGTGCCAAAAATCTGTGTCATTCCCATTCCCGAGACCAAGGAACGCACAAGTTCAACTCATTCATAACCAAAACATGTCTCAAGGTTCCCACAAAAACATATGCGTTGTTACGAAAGAGGCGGGAGGAGTGCACTGTCTTTTCTAGTTCCACTTCTCCCCAGGTCACAACATATATTTAAAAAAATATGTTTACTCAGTTACCGATGTGGTCAATCGTATACTCTACTCCTTATCCCAGAATAAACTACACCAACCAGGTTTCTTGAATAAACAACACAATTATTAGTTTATTATCAAACTTGACATGTCCAGTAACAGCGCAAAGTATTAACACAAAGATTGAAATATTAAAGCTCCCACACATACACTCACACACACACTGAAAAAATACAGAAGTTCTCTCTGCAGAGGTCTGTTACAAAAAAATACAAAACAAGGAATACTTTGGCCAAATACTTGCTAATTCTTGAAGAACAAAGAGAAGATATGGAAGGAAGTCAGTTGTCCCTTTTGGTCTGGTGTCCGGGTATACAGAGACGGGTCACTGGGATCTTTTCTCGAGCAGTTCTTTTCAGGTGGTGTTGAGAATTAATCTGGCAAGTTTTTCCAGCTTCTCAGGAGAGATCCAGTGATTTTTGCTCTCCCACACTGGATCTTTGCAGGGTTTCTTCAAAGAGGTCGAGAAAGAGATGTGCTGGATGTTTTTCTCTTGGCAAGTTGACCTCCAATGGTCTTCAAAACAGTTCACTCCCCAACTGAACTGAAAACAATATCTTCCCCAAACAGAAAGGCAACCTCCTGACCTTGACATATGACTTCTCTGTAAACATCTTTCCCAGGTCACCAAAGTTTCTGTTGTTTGTTGTGCCTAAAGCACACGAGTTCCAGCACAGGTTGTTTTCAAACAACATCTCAAATGTCCTTTCAGTCAGCTTGGTTAAAAAAAAAACACATACATGGAATCTTTTTCCATTTTAACACAAGTCCTCAAAACATAAAATATTAAAAAAAGGAGCATTTTTGTAACAATGTGTATAAATAGAACATAGAACATAGAGAACATAGAACATAGAACGGCCCACGATGTTGTGCCGACCCTTTAACCTACTCTAAGATCAAACTACCTACATACCCTTCATTCTACTATCATCCATGTACCTATCCAAGAGTCGCTTAAATGTCCCTAGTGTATCTGCTTCTACTACCACCGCTGGCAGTGCATTCCACGCACCCACCACTCTCTGTGTAAAGAACCTACCTCTGACATCGCCCCGAAACCTTCCTCCAATCACCTTAAAATTATGCCCCCTGGTGATAGCCCTTTCCGCCCTTGGAAAAAGTCTCTGGCTATCCACTCTATCTATGCCTCTCATCATCTTGTCCACTTCTATCAAGTCACCTCTCATCCTTCTTCGCTCCAATGAGAAAATCCCTAGCTCCCTCAACCTTTCTTCATAAGACATGCCCTCCAGTCCAGGCAGCATCCTGGTAAATCTCCTCTGCACCCTCTCTAAAGCTTCCACATCCTTCCTATAATGAGGCGACCAGAACTGAACACAATATTCCAAGTGTGGTCTAACCAGGGCTTTATAGAGCTGCAGCATAACCTCGCGGCTCTTAAACTCAATCCCCCTGTTAATGAAAGCCAACACCCCATACGCTTCTTAACAACCCTATCAACTTGGGTGGCAACTTTGAGGGATCTATGGACGTGGACCCCAAGATCCCTCTGTTCCTCCACACTGCCAAGAATCCTGTCTTTAAGCCTGTATTCTGCATTCAAATTTGACCTTCCAAAATGAATCACTTCACACTTTTCCAGGTTGAACTCCATCTGCCACTTCTCAGCCCAGCTCTGCATCCTGTCAATGTCCCGTTGCAACCTACAACAGCCCTCCACACTATCCACAACTCCAGCAATCTTTGTGTCATCGGCAAACTTGCTAACCTAGCCTTCCACTTCCTCATCCAAGTCATTTATAAAAATCACAAAGAGCAGAGGTCCCAGAACAGATCCTTGTGGCACACCACTGGTCACCTAGCTCCAGGCTGAATACTTTCCATCTACTACCACCCTCTGACTTCTATGGACCAGCTAATTCTGTATCCAGACAGCCAAATTTCCCTGAATCCCATGCCTCCTTACTTTCTGAATGAGCCTACCATGGGGAACCTTATCAAATGCCTTGCTAAAATCCATATACACCACATCCGTTGCTCTTCCTTCATCAATGTGTTTTGTCACATCCTCAAAGAATTCAATAAGGCTTGTGAGGCATGACCTGCATGAACAGGTAACAGACTCATGCTTACTACATTAAAGCCAGACTACAAAGCCTTAATAACTGTTAGCTCTACAGAACACAAACAGATTCGGGATTCATGGAAGCTTCCAACACTCACACAGACTTGAACAAAAGGCACCGTACCTTGCTTTTACTCACTTGAAAATTCAGTAAAATTTTCTTGTTTAATTTCTCTTGGCATGGAAGCTGGCCTGCAGTCCCTGTGACAGTCCCAACTTTAAGTTTCTTTTTAACTTATTTCCTTTCCTGACATTTTCCCTCCTGCACAATCTTAAAAGCTTTTTCTCAACACAGAAGCTGACAGCATTTACTATCAGCCTAAGTGATGATGTCAACTCCCAAATTGTCACTCTTCCCTCAGTTCCATATCTCTCACTTTCCCACTCTGGCTCTCCCCTGGCTCTACATTTTCACTATCGTCCTGGTAGGAGGCCAGGCCAATGCCACCCATGGTTACTGCAGACACAATTGGCCATTATCTCCCCAATCTTCCTTGCAGTTTGTAAATTTGAAGATGGCACTGGGAGTGATCTGCTTCCCGTTGAGGTCTGCTCATCGCTTCTTTGAGTGCCCCCTGGCATCTGCCACATCTCTTTTGAAACACTCATTTTCCTTCTGCTGTTTCAACTGCCTTTTATTTTCCTGAGCAGCAGTCATGGCTGCACCAGCCATCAGGTTAGAGACATGCTACTGTTGTAACAGAGCGGTCGTACACTGGTGGCACAGCTCCAGATCTCAAACTCGCTGGTTCAATCGCTCAGCTTCTCGATCTTTCCTGATAGCAGCCTCTTGAATTCACTGATTCAGTTGCTCTATCAGTTTGTCTCTCAACGTGATGGTTGGGTTTGGGGTGATGGGTGGGTGGTTTGGCACGATGGGTGGGGGTTTCGGGGTGATGGGTGGGGGTTTCGGTGTGATGGGTCGGTTATAAAACAATGGGTGGACGTTTGGGGTGATCGGTGAGTACCCGAGGAAATGGGTGGGGCTTTGGGATGACGGGTGGGTGTTCCGGGTGATGGGAGGGTGTGTTTGGGATGATGGATGGGGCTTTGAGATGATTGGTGGGGGTTCGAGGCAATGGGTGGGTGTTCAGAGTGATGGGAGGGGGTGTTCGGGATGATGGGTGGGTGTTCAGGATGATGGGTGGGGGTGTTTGGGATGATATTTGGGGCTTGGGGAGGATGGGTGGGGCTTCGGGATGATGGGTGGGTGTTTGGGGCAATGTTTGGGTGTTTGGGGTGATGGGAAGGGGTGCTCGGGGTGATGGGTGGGGGTTCAGGACGATGGATGGGTGTTGGGGACGATGAGTGGGGGTTGGGGGTGATGGGTGGGGGTTCAGGACGATGGATGGGTGTTGGGGACGATGAGTGGGGGTTGGGGGTGATGGGTGTGGGTTCGGGACAATGGATGGGGGTTCAGAGCGATGGGCGGGGGTTTGGGGCGATGGGTCGGACTTCAGGGTGAAGGTTGGGTGTTTGGGGGCGATAGATGGGTGTTTGGGGGCAATGGGTGGGTGTTTGCAGCTATGTATGGGTGTCCGGGGTGATGGGAGGGGGTTCTCGGGGTGATGGGTGGGGTTCGGGACGATGGATGGGTGTTAGGGGTGAAGGGTGGGGGTGATGGATGTGGGTTCGGGACACTGGGTGAGGGTTCGGGGCGATAATTGGGTGTTGGTGCAATGGGTCGGAGTTCGGGGTGAAGGGTGAATGTTTGGGGCTGATGGGTGGGGGTTCAGGGCAATGGGTGGGTGTTTGGGGCGATGGGTGGAGGCTCGGGCTGATGGGTGGGTTTCAGGGCGATGGGTGGGGGTTGGGGGCAATGGGTGGGGGTTTTGGGCGATAGGTGGATGTTGGGGGTGATAGGTCGGGGTTCAGGGTGATGGGTGGGTGTTCAGGGTGATGGGAGGGTTTTTTTGGGATGATGGGTGGGGCTTCAGGATTATGGTGGGTGTTTTAGGCAATGGGTGGGTGTTTGGGGTAACGGAAAGCGGTGTTTGGGCTGATGGGTGGAGTTTGGAACGATGGGTGGGTGTTGGGCCGATGGTTGTGGGTTCGGGACGATTAGTGAGGGTTTGGTCGATGGATGGGGGTTTGGGGTGATAGGTGGGTGTTTAATGCGATGGTTCGGTGTTTGGGGTGATGGGTGGGTGTCTGGGGGTTTTGGGTGGCTATTTGGGGGCGATGGTGGGATTTAGGGCGATGAATGGGGGTTTGGGGTGATGGATGGGTGTTTGGAGGCGATGGGTGGGAGTTTGGGGTGATGGGTGGGGCTCAGGGCGATGGGTGTGGGTTGGGAGTGATGTATGGGTGTTGGGGGTGATGGGTGGGTGTTGTGGGCGATGGTTGGGTGTTTGGGTCGATGTGTGGATGTTTGGGGCGATGGATGGGGGTTCAGGGCGATGGGTGGGTTCTGGGGCGATGGGTGGATGTTGGCAGCGATGGGTGGGTTTTTGGACTGATGGGTGGGTGTTCGGGGCAATGGGTGGGTGTTCGGGGCAATGGGTGGGTGTTCGGGACGATGGATGTTTGGGATGATGGGTGTTTGGGATGATGGGTGGGGCATCGGGATGATGGGTGGGTGTTCAGGGTGATAGGTGGGGGATGGGGACGATGGATGGGCGTTTGAGGCAATGGGTGGGTGTTTGGGGGCAATGGGTGGGTGTTTTGGGGTGATGAGTGGGTGTTTGGGCGCGATATGTTGGTGTTTAGGGGTGATAGGTGAAGTTTCGGGGTGACAGGTGGGTTTTGGGGCGATGGGTGGGTGTTGGCGATGGGTGGGGGTTCAGGTTGATGGGTGGGTGTTGGCAATGGGTGGGGGTTCGGGTTGATGGGTGGGTGTTGGCAATGGGTGGGGGTTCGGGTTGATGGGTGGGTGTTCGGGACAATGGGTGTGTGTTTGGGGCGATCTGTGGGGGTTTGGGACCATGGGTGGGGGTTCGAAGCGATGGGTGGGGCTTCGGGCGATGAGAGGGGGTGTTTGGGATGATGGGTGGGTGTTTGGGGAGTTGGGTGGGTGCTGGTGATGGGTGGGTGTTCGGAGAGATGGGTGGGTGTTGGTGTTGGGTGGGTGTTCGGGGAGTTGGGTGGGTGTTGGTGTTGAGTGGGTGTTCGGGGAGATGGGTGGGGGTTTGGGATCATGGATGGGGTTTCGAAGTGATGGGTGTGTGTTCGGGCGATGAGAGGAGGTGTTTGGGATGATGGGTGCGTGTTCGGGGAATTGGGTGGGTGTTCGGGGAGATGGGTGGGTGTTCGGGACAATGGGTGTGTGTTTGGGGTGATGGGTGGGGGTTTGGGACCATGGGTGGGGGTTCGAAGCGATGGGTGGGGCTTCGGGCGATGAGAGGGGGTGTTTGGGATGATGGGTGGGTGTTTGGGGAGTTGGGTGGGTGCTGGTGATGGGTGGGTGTTCGGAGAGATGGGTGGGTGTTGGTGTTGGGTGGGTGTTCGGGGAGTTGGGTGGGTGTTGGTGTTGAGTGGGTGTTCGGGGAGATGGGTGGGGGTTTGGGATCATGGATGGGGTTTCGAAGTGATGGGTGTGTGTTCGGGCGATGAGAGGAGGTGTTTGGGATGATGGGTGCGTGTTCGGGGAATTGGGTGGGTGTTCGGGGAGATGGGTGGGTGTTCGGGACAATGGGTGTGTGTTTGGGGTGATGGGTGGGGGTTTGGGATCATGGATGGGGTTTCGAAGTGATGGGTGTGTGTTCGGGGCAATGAGAGGGGGTGTTTGGGATGATGGGTGCGTGTTCGGGGAATTGGGTGGCTGTTCGGGGAGATGGGTGGGTGTTCGGGACAATGGGTGTGTGTTTGGGGTGATGGGTGGGGGTTTGGGATCATGGATGGGGTTTCGAAGTGATGGGAAGGGGTGTTCGGGGCAATGAGAGGGGGTGTTGGAGATGATGGTCGGGTGTTCAGGGTGATTGTGCGGGTTGCAGACGATGTGTGGCTGGTGCAATGGGTCGGAGTTCGTGGTGATGGGTTGGGGTTCTGGGTAATGGGTCGGGGTTCGGGGTGATGGATAGATTTCAGGGAGCTAGGTGTTGGTTGGGGGCAATAGGTGGGGGTTCGGGGCAATGGGTAGGGGTTGGGGCGATGGGTGGTGTTTGGGGGCAATAGTTGGGGGTTTGGGGCAATGGGTGGGTGTTTGGGGGCAATGGGTGGGGGTTAGGGGTGATGGATGGGTTTCAGGGCGCTAGGTGCTGGTTGGGGGTTCGGGGCGATGGGTGGGGGTTGGGGCGATGGCTGGGGCGATAGTTGGGTGTTGGGGCGATGGGTGGGGGTTCAGGGTGATGGGAGGGGTTTGGGGATGATGTGTGGGGGTTTGGGGGTCATGGGTGGGAGTGTTCGGGGCGATGGGTGTGTGCTTGGGGGCGATGGATGGCTGTTTGGGATTGATGGGTGGGCGTTCGGGGCGATGGGTGAGGGTTTGGGTTGATGGGTGGGGGTTTGGGGTGATGGGAGGGTGTGTTGGGGGGATGGGTAGGTGTTCGGGGTGATGGGTGGGTGTTCAGGGTGATGGGTGGGTGTTCGGAGTGATGGGTGCGGGTTCAGAGTGATGGCTGGGTGCTCGGGGTGATGGGTGGGTGTTCAGGGTGATGGGTGGGTGTTCGGAGTGATGGGTGCGGGTTCAGAGTGATGGCTGGGTGCTCGGGGTGATGGGTGGGTGTTCAGGGTGATGGGTGGGTGTTCGGAGTGATGGGTGGGTGTTCGGAGTGATGGGTGCGGGTTCAGAGTGATGGGTGCGGGTTCAGAGTGATGGCTGGGTGTTCGGGGTGATGGGTGGGTGTTTGGTGTGATGGGTGGGTGTTCGGGGTGATGGGTGGGTGTTCAGGGTGATGGGTGGGTGTTCGGAGTGATGGGTGCGGGTTCAGAGTGATGGGTGGGTGTTCAGGGTGATGGGTGGGTGTTCGGGGTGATGGGTGGGTGTTCAGGGTGATGGGTGCGGGTTCAGAGTGATGGCTGGGTGTTCGGGGTGATGGGTGGGTGTTTGGTGTGATGGGTGGGTGTTCGGGGTGATGGGTGGGTGTTTGGTGTGATGGGTGGGTGTTCGGGGTGATGGGTGGGTGTTCAGGGTGATGGGTGGGTGTTCGGGGTGATGGGTGGGTGTTCGGGGTGATGGGTGGGTGTTCAGGGTGATGGGTGCGGGTTCAGAGTGATGGCTGGGTGCTCGGGGTGATGGGTGGGTGTTCAGGGTGATGGGTGGGTGTTCGGAGTGATGGGTGGGTGTTCGGAGTGATGGGTGCGGGTTCAGAGTGATGGGTGCGGGTTCAGAGTGATGGCTGGGTGTTCGGGGTGATGGGTGGGTGTTTGGTGTGATGGGTGGGTGTTCGGGGTGATGGGTGGGTGTTCAGGGTGATGGGTGGGTGTTCGGAGTGATGGGTGCGGGTTCAGAGTGATGGGTGGGTGTTCAGGGTGATGGGTGGGTGTTCGGGGTGATGGGTGGGTGTTCAGGGTGATGGGTGCGGGTTCAGAGTGATGGCTGGGTGTTCGGGGTGATGGGTGGGTGTTTGGTGTGATGGGTGGGTGTTCGGGGTGATGGGTGGGTGTTCAGGGTGATGGGTGGGTGTTCGGGGTGATGGGTGGGTGTTCGGGGTGATGGGTGGGTGTTCGGGGTGATGGGTGGGTGTTCAGGGTGATGGGTGGGTGTTCAGAGTGATGGGTGGGTGTTCAGGGTGATGGGTGGGTGTTCGGGGTGATGGGTGGGTGTTCAGGGTGATGGGTGCGGGTTCAGAGTGATGGCTGGGTGTTCGGGGTGATGGGTGGGTGTTTGGTGTGATGGGTGGGTGTTCGGGGTGATGGGTGGGTGTTCAGGGTGATGGGTGGGTGTTCGGGGTGATGGGTGGGTGTTCGGGGTGATGGGTGGGTGTTCGGGGTGATGGGTGGGTGTTCAGGGTGATGGGTGGGTGTTCGGAGTGATGGGTGGGTGTTTGGTGTGATGGGTGGGTGTTCGGGGTGATGGGTGGGTGTTTGGTGTGATGGGTGGGTGTTCGGGGTGATGGGTGGGTGTTTGGTGTGATGGGTGGGTGTTCAGGGTGATGGGTGGGTGTTCGGGATGATGGATGGGTGTTCGGGGGCAATGGGTTCGGGGCGATGGTTGGGGGCTCAGGTGGCGCTGTGTGGGTGTTTGGGGTTGATGGGTGGGTGTTCGGGGTGATGGGTGGGTGTTCGGTGTGATGGGTGGGTGTTTGGTGTGATGGGTGGGTGTTTGGTGTGATGGGTGGGTGTTCGGGGTGATGGGTGGGTGTTCGGTGTGATGGGTGGGTGTTTGGTGTGATGGGTGGGTGTTCGGGGTGATGGGTGGGTGTTTGGTGTGATGGGTGGGTGTTCGGGGTGATGGGTGGGTGTTTGGTGTGATGGGTGGGTGTTCGGGGTGATGGGTGGGTGTTCGGTGTGATGGGTGGGTGTTCAGGGTGATGGGTGGGTGTTCGGAGTGATGGGTGGGTGTTCGGTGTGATGGGTGGGTGTTTGGTGTGATGGGTGGGTGTTCAGGGTGATGGGTGGGTGTTCGGGGTGATGGGTGGGTGTTTGGTGTGATGGGTGGGTGTTCAGGGTGATGGGTGGGTGTTCGGAGTGATGGGTGCAGGTTCAGAGTGATGGCTGGGTGTTCGGGATGATGGGTGGGTGTTTGGTGTGGAAGAGCAGAGAACCTGCTCCACTGACCTTGCCTGGTCTGGCACGGGCACCGTTCCTCTGCAACAGGCCACGCCCCTCCCACAGGCCACGCCCCTCTCAACGGTCACGCCCCTTCCGCGAGCAGCGCCCCTTCCCACCAGCACCTCTTCTCCCCCACTCGCCTCCCCTGGCTCCGCCCCTCCCCCACAGTACCCGCCCTGCATCCACGACTCCGCCCCTCTCCAGGAGGCTCCGCCCCGCTCATATTGGCCCCGCCCCCTCTCCGGTCGGCCGGCTCCGTGCAGTTGAGCTCGGGAATCCCCGGGGATAACGGTTGTGTTCGGTCGGTGAGGAGGCGGAAAAGCTGGGCCCGAGGTGGCGGTAAGTGAGGAGAGGAGAGTGAAACAGGGAAGAAAAACCCCAAACCTGAGAGAAAAACCCTAAACCCGGAGAAAAAACCCCAAACCCGGAGAGAAAAACCCCAAACCAGGAGAGAAAAACCCCAAACCCGGAGAAAAAACCCCAAACCCGGAGAAAAAACCCCAAACCCGGAGAGAAAAACCCCAAACCCGGAGAGAAAAACCCCAAACCCGGAGAAAAAAACCCCAAACCCGGAGAAAAAACCCCAAACCCGGAGAGAAAAACCCCAAACCCGGAGAAAAAACCCTAAACCCGGAGAGAAAAACCCCAAACCCGGAGAAAAAACCCTAAACCCGGAGAAAAAACCCCAAACCCGGAGAAAAAACCCCAAACCCGGAGAGAAAAACCCCAAACCCGGAGAAAAAACCCTAAACCCGGAGAGAAAAACCCCAAACCCGGAGAAAAAACCCCAAAACCCGGAGAAAAAACCCTAAACCCGGAGAAAAAACCCCAAACCCGGAGAAAAAACCCTAAACCCGGAGAGAAAAACCCCAAACCCGGAGAGAAAACCCTAAACCCGGAGAAAAAACCCCAAACCCGGAGAGAAAACCCTAAACCCGGAGAGAAAAACCCCAAACCCGGAGAAAAAACCCTAAACCCGGAGAAAAACCCCAAACCTGGAGAGAAAAACCCCAAACCCGGAGACAAAAACCCCAAACCCGGAGAAAAAAACCCCAAACCCGGAGAAAAAACCCCAAACCCGGAGAGAAAAACCCCAAACCCGGAGAAAAAACCCCAAACCCGGAGAGAAAACCCTAAACCCGGAGAGAAAAACCCCAAACCCGGAGAAAAAACCCTAAACCCGGAGAAAAACCCCAAACCTGGAGAGAAAAACCCCAAACCCGGAGAGAAAAACCCCCAAACCCGGAGAAAAAAACCCCAAACCCGGAGAAAAAAAACCCAAACCCGGAGAAAAAACCCCAAACCCGGAGAGAAAAACCCCAAACCCGGAGAGAAAAACCCCAAACCCGGAGAGAAAATCCCCAAACCCGGAGAGAAAAACCCCAAACCCGGAGAGAAAAACCCCCAAACCCGGAGAGAAAAACCCCCAAACCCGGAGAGAAAAAACCCTAAACCCGGAGAGAAAAACTCCAAACCCGGAGAGAAAAACCCCAAACCCGGAGAAAAAAACCCCAATACCGGAGAGAAAAACCCCAAACCCGGAGAGAAAAACCCCAAACCCGGAGAGAAAAACCCCAAACCCGGAGAAAAAACCCCAAACCCGGAGAAAAAAACCCCAAACCCGGAGAAAAAAACCCCAAACCTGGAGAAAAAACCCCAAACCCGGAGAAAAAAACCCCAACCCTGGAGAAAAAACCCCAAACCTGGAGAGAAAACCCCAAACCTGGAGAGAAAAAACCCCAAACCCGGAGAGAAAACCCCAAACCCGGAGAGAAAAACCCCAAACCCGGAGAAAAAACCCCAAACCCAGAGAGAAACACCCTAAACCCGGAGAAAAAACCCCAAACCTGGAGAGAAAACCCCAAACCTGGAGAGAAAAAACCCCAAACCCGGAGAGAAAACCCCAAACCCGGAGAGAAAAACCCCAAACCCGGAGAAAAAACCCCAAACCCGGAGAGAAAAAACCCCAAACCTGGAGAGAAAAAACCCCAAACCTGGAGAGAAAAAAACCCCAAACCCGGAGAGAAAAACCCTAAACCCGGAGAGAAAAACCCTAAACCCGGAGAAAAAACCCCAAACCTGGAGAGAAAAAACCCCAAACCCGGAGAAAAACCCCAAACCCAGAGAAAAAACCCCAAACCCGGAGAGAAAAACCCCAAACCCGGAGAGAAAAACCCCAAACCCGGAGAGAAAAAACCCCAAACCCGGAGAGAAAAACCCCAAACCCGGAGAGAAAAAACCCCAAACCCGGAGAGAAAAACCCCAAACCCGGAGAGAAAAACCCCAAACCCGGAGAGAAAAACCCCAAACCCGGAGAGAAAAACCCCAAACCCGGAGAGAAAAACCCCAAACCCGGAGAGAAAAACCCCCAAACCCGGAGCCTCAAACCCTAAACCCGGAGCCTCAAACCCTAAACCCAGAGCCTCAATCACTAAACTGGGAGAGAAAAACCTGGAGCCTCAAACCCTAAACTCGGAGCCTCAAACCCTAAACTCGGAGCCTCAAACCCTAAACTCGGAGCCTCAAATCCTGAACCTGGAGCCTCAAACACTAAACCCGGAGCCTCAAACCCTAAATCCGGAGAGAAAAACTCGGAGCCGCGAAAACTCAGATAAAAACCCGGAGTCTCCAAAACAGGAGGCAGACCTCAGAAGCTGAAAAGCAACGTCTCCACACCCAGACCGCCTGACAATAGGAACTGTGCATCCCGCAAAACCTAGACAGGAGATCCCAGAACCCAGATACCCCAACACCCGCATCCGGATCTCCCAAATCCTGACCTGGATCCCCCAAAATCTAGACTGGGACCAGACAAAATGTGAACTCTCTCCTCCCGCCCACATACAACCCAAAACCGGGCACCCCAAAGAAACGTGGACCCATAATCCTGACAAAATATGTATTTGTTACCCTGCCAAAACTAGAACTCCCACAAAACCCAGACCTAGAACCCCTAAAAATACTGATCTGGGACCCCCCCAAAATCCAGATACAGGCCTGACAAAACCCCAAGCCAGACTCTCCAAATCCCAGACACGGATCTTGCAAAATCCAAATTCACCAATTCCAGGACGCTGGCACCAAGAAACACAACCCGGATTGTCCAATCTCAGACATGGACACCCCAAAACGCGGACCTTAAAACTCTGGACCTGGTGCCCCCAAATCCTGGACCTGGAATGCTCCAATACCCTGACCCAGGCTCCACAAAACCCAGAGCCCCCAAAACTCAGGTCTGAACCACACAAAACCCAGAGCCATGCACCTCAAAACCCTGACTGGACTGCAAAAGCTGGAGGCAGCAAAACTTGGGCCTGGAGTCCCAAAGAACCGAGAACCCCCAAAACAGGATCGGGACCCAGACTATGAATTTGAACACCCAAAATCCAGGGACCCCCAAACCTGAACCACACAGAACATGGACCCAGACCAGCCCACACATACGAACGTACAAATTCTGAGCAGAAGTAGGTCATTCGGCCCCTCTAGCCTGCTCCGCCATTTAATAAGATCATGGCTGATCTGTTTCTCTCTCGAATTCCACACTCCCATCTACGCCCGATAATCTTTAATTCCCTTGCCTGACCTTCACCATAAAAATATTCTGAGGTAGAGAATTCCAAAGTTGCACAACCCTTTGAGAGAAAAAATTCTCCTCATCTCTGTCCTAAAAGGGTGACCCCTAATTTTATAACTGCCTTCTCGTTCTGGACTCACCCACAAGAGGAAACATCCTTTCCACATCCACCTTGTCAAGACTGTTCAGGATCTTATAAACTTCAATCAAGTCTCCCTTCACTCTTCTAAACTCCAGTGAAAACAAGCCCAGTCTGTCCAACCTGTCCTCGAAAGACAACTCGCTCATTCCAGGTATCAATCTAGTAAACCTCCTCTAACCTGCCTCCAACGCACCTGGAGCTGTACACCCGAAAAGCCGGAAACTCCAAACCATGAAGGGGAGATCCCAAACACAGTGACCTCCGCTCTTAACATGTGCCCTGACACCTAAAACTTGAACCTCCCAAAACCCGGACTCCTATAATCTTGACCCAGATCCCCCAAACCTGGACCAAGACTCTGCTTAAACCAAAACCAAGCCCCCCTAAACCAGGAAGCCCACCAAATCTTCGCCTCCTACCCTCACAAAAAGAACTCAGAACCTATGCAAAATCTGGATCCACAATCACAAAAACACTGATCTGGACCCCCCCAAAAACCAGACCACCAACATCCAGTGCTCCTAACACCCAGAGACGGAGTTCCCAAACCCTGACCGAGAGGCCTCAAAACCTGGACTCCCAAAAACACAAAACATCCAATACCCAGACACAGACAGCCCAGAACCCAGACCTGGAACCCCACCCCCCCCCCACCACCGGTCCCAGAACCCAGACCTACAGCCCCCGAAAACCCTCAACCAGATTTCCCAAAGAACGGACTGGATCACAAAACCCAGAACCTGCCCCCACCCCCTCCCCCCACCCAAAACACTGATCTGCACCCCAAAAAAACAGATTCAGACCCGCAATTTGGACCTCCCAAACCTTGGACATAGGCTCACCCAAAACCAGCACTCAGATTCCCCCAAAACCTGGACCCAGACACCCCATAACTCAGCTGCAGATCCTCAAAAGCCAGACTTGCAACCCAAAAACCTGGACACTGAACCCCCAAAACTCCAAACCAGACACCCCAAACACCCCAGACACACCTGCAGCCGGACCTACAACCAAAAACGCAGATGAGGACTCCAAAAAACCAGCAACCCCCAAAACCCATATAAACAACCCCAAACCCTGGACCAGGATATCCCAAAAGCCAGATCTGGATTCCCCAAAACCTGGACCTGGATCCTCCATTTTTGGTTCTGGGAGAGAGTTTGATTAGATTGGGTGGGATATTAAAGGGTACAGGGAGAGAGTGGGATTAGACTGTGTGGATATTAAAGGGTACACGGAGAGATGGGGATTAGACTGGGTGGATATTGAAGGGTGCAGGGAGAGAGTGGGATTGGACTGGATGGGATATTAAAGGGTAGTGGGAGAGAGTGGGATTGGACTGGGTGGATATTAAAGGGTACACGGAGAGAGTGGAATTAGACTGGGTGCTGAATTAAAGTGTACAGGGAGAGAGTGGGAGAAGATTGGGTGGATATTCAAGGGTATGAGGAGAAAGTGGAATTAGACTTGTGGATATTAAAGGGTAGGAGGAGAGAGTGGGATTAGACTGTGGAATATTGAAGGGTCAGGGGAGAGAGTGGGATTAGACTGGGTGGATATTAAAGGGTACTGGGAGAGAGTGGGATTAGACTGGGTGGAATATGAAAGGGTAGTGGGAGAGAGTGGGATTAGAGTGGGTAGATATTCAAGGGTACAGGGAGAGAGGGGGATTAGATAGGGTGGGATATTAAAGGATATGAGGAGACAGTGGGATTAGACTGGGTGGATATTAAAGTATACGGGGAGAGAGTGGGATTAGACTGGGTGGATATTGAAGGGTATGAGGAGAGAGTTGGATTAGACTGGGTGGGATAGTAAAGGGTACAGGGAGAGTGAGGGATTAGACAGGGTGGAGATTAAAGGGTGCAGCGAGAGAATGAGATTAGACTGGGTGGATATTAAAGGTTACGGGGAGAGAGTGTTATTAGACTGGGTGGAACATTAAAGGGTTGAGGGAGAGAGTGGGATTAGACTGGGTGGGATATTAAAGGGTACAGGGAGACAGTGGGATTAGACTGGGTGGATATTAAAGGGTAATGGGAGAGAGTGGGATTAGAGTGGGTGGTGTATTAAAGTGTAAAGGGAGAGAGTTGGATTCGACTGCATGGAATATGAAAGAGTAGTGGGAGAGAGTGGGATTAGACTGGGTGGGATATTCAATGGTACAGGGAGAGAGTGCGATTAGACTGTGTGGAATATTGAAAGGTAGTGGGAGATAGTGTGATTAGACTGGCTTGAGATTAAAGGGTACGGGGAGAGAGTGGGATTAGACTGGGTGGATATTACAGAGTACAGGGTGAGAATGGGATTAGTCTAGGTGGATATTAAAGTGTACAGGGAGAGAGTGTGATTAGACTGGGTGGAATATTAAAGGGTACAGGGAGAGAGTGGGATTAGACTGGGTGGATATTAAAGGGACGGAGAGAGTGGGATTAGACTGAGTGGATATTAAAAGGTCTGAGGAGAAAGTGTGATTAGACTGGTGGATATTAAAGGGTACAGGGAGAGAGTGGGATTAGACTGGGTGCTGTATTAAAGGGCACAGGGAGAGTGGGATTAGTCTGGGTGGATATTAAAGGGCACAGGGAGAGTGGGATTAGTCTGGGTGGATATTAAAGGGTACAGGGAGAGAGGGGGATTAGATAGGGTTGATATTAAAGTATACGGGGAGAGAGTGGGATTAGACTGGGTGGATACTGAAGGGTACGAGGAGAGAATGGCATTAGACTCGGGATATTAAAGTGTATGAGGAGAGAGTTGGATTAGACTGGGTGGGATAGTAAAGAGTACAGGGAGAGTGAGGGATTAGACAGGGTGGATATTGAAGTGTACGGGGAGAGAGTGGGATTAGACTGGGTTGGATATTAAAGGGTAGTGGGAGAGAGTGGGATTAGATTGGGTGGATGTCAAAGGGTACAGGGCGAAAGTGGGATTGGACTGGTTGGATGTTAAAGGGTATGAGGACAGTGGGATTTTCTTTTGGGCCTCCTTATCTCGAGAGACAATGGATACGCGCCTGGAGGTGGTCAGTGGTTTGTGAAGCAGCGCCTGGAGTGGCTATAAAGGCCAATTCTGGAGTAACAGGCTCTTCCACAGGTGCTGCAGAGAAATTTGTTTGTTGGGGCTGTTGCACAGTTGGCTCTCCCCTTGCGCCTCTGTCTTTTTTCCTGCCAACTACTAAGTCTCTTCGACTCGCCACAATTTAGCCCTGTCTTTATGGCTGCCCGCCAGCTCTGGCGAATGCTGGCAACTGACTCCCACGACTTGTGATCAATGTCACACGATTTCATGTCGCGTTTGCAGACGTCTTTATAACGGAGACATGGACGGCCGGTGGGTCTGATACCAGTGGCGAGCTCGCTGTACAATGTGTCTTTGGGGATCCTGCCATCTTCCATGCGGCTCACATGGCCAAGCCAT
This sequence comes from Heterodontus francisci, assembly GCF_036365525.1. Taxonomy (NCBI): domain Eukaryota; kingdom Metazoa; phylum Chordata; class Chondrichthyes; order Heterodontiformes; family Heterodontidae; genus Heterodontus; species Heterodontus francisci. Next base: position 1,234,845 of record NC_090399.1, on the reverse strand, counting down.
CTCAAGCGCCGCTGACTCAGTAGTGTGTATAAGCTGGGGATGTTGGCCGCTTCAAGGACTTCTGTGTTGGAGATATAGTCCTGCCACCTGATGCCAAGTATTCTCCGAAGGCAGCGAAGATGGAATGAATTGAGACGTCGCTCTTGGCTGGCATACGTTGTCCAGGCCTCGCTGCCGTAGAGCAAGGTACTGAGGACACAGGCCTGATACACTCGGACTTTTGTGTTCCGTGTCAGTGCGCCATTTTCCCACACTCTCTTGGCCAGTCTGAACATAGCAGTGGAAGCCTTACCCATGCGCTTGTTGATTTCTGCATCTAGAGACAGGTTACTGGTGATAGTTGAGCCTAGGTAGGTGAACTCTTGAACCACTTCCAGAGCGTGGTCGCCAATATTGATGGATGGAGCATTTCTGACATCCTGCCCCATGATGTTCGTTTTCTTGAGGCTGATGGTTAGGCCAAATTCATTGCAGGCAGACGCAAACCTGTCGATGAGACTCTGCAGGCATTCTTCAGTGTGAGATGTTAAAGCAGCATCGTCAGCAAAGAGGAGTTCTCTGATGAGGACTTTCCGTACTTTGGACTTCGCTCTTAGACGGGCAAGGTTGAACAACCTGCCCCCTGATCTTGTGTGGAGGAAAATTCCTTCTTCAGAGGATTTGAACGCATGTGAAAGCAGCAGGGAGAAGAAAATCCCAAAAAGTGTGGGTGCGAGAACACAGCCCTGTTTCACACCACTCAGGATAGGAAAGGGCTCTGATGAGGAGCCACCATGTTGAATTGTGCCTTTCATATTGTCATGGAATGAGGTGATGATACTTAGTAGCTTTGGTGGACATCCGATCTTTTCTAGTAGTCTGAAGAGACCACGTCTGCTGACGAGGTCAAAGGCTTTGGTAGTGGGAGAGAGTGGGATTAGATTGGGTGGATGTCAAAGGGTATGAGGAGAGAGTGGGATTAGACTGGGTGGAATATGAAAGGGTAGTGGGAGAGTGTGGAATTGGTCTGGGTGGAAGAGTGAAGGGTTGTGGGAGAGAGTGCGATTAGACTGGGTGGGATATTCAACTGTGCAGGGAGAGTGGGATTAGACTGGGTGGAATATTAAAGGGTATGAGGAGAGATAGGGATTAGATTGGGTTGAATTTAAAGGAAACAGGGTGAGCGTGGGATTTGACTGGGTTGAGATTAAAGGGTACAGGAAGAGAGTGGGATTAGATAGGGTGGATATTAGTGGGTACAGGGACAGAGTGGGATTAGACTGTGTGGAATATTGAAAGGTAGTGGGAGATAGTGTGATTAGACTGGGTTGAGATTAAAGGGTACGGGGAGAGAGTGGGATTAGACTGGGTGGATATCAAAGGGGACAGGGTGAGAATGGGATTAGATTGGATATTAAAGGGTACAGGGAGAGAGGGGGATTAGACTGAGTGGATATTAAAGGGTATGAGCAGAGAGTGGAATTAGACAGTGTGGATATTAAACGGTACGGGGAGAGAGTGGGATTGGACAGCGTGGATATTAAAGCGGAAGGCGAGAGAGTGGGATTCGGCTGGGTGGAAACTGAAGGGTAGAGGGAGAGAGTGGGATTAGACTGAGTGGATATTAAAGGCTACAGTTAGTGAGTGGGATTAGACTGGGTGGATATTAAAGGGTACAGGGAGAGAGTGGGATTAAATTGGGTGCATTATTAAAGGGTAGGGGGAGAGACTAGGTGGGATATTAAAAGCTGTATGCTAACTTACCACATCCTCTCTCGATTTGAAAAAGCCACATCTTTTCTCGCTTGGGATAATATGTGAAGCACAGGCAGAAAACCTCTGGCACAAAGGAGTATTTGCCGACAAAGACCTCTTCAGCCTAATCCCACCGTCCGGCTCTCGATCCGTAGCCTCTCGGTCACAGCACTTCGGATGCATATCCAGGCATTTTTTAAGTACAGTGAGGTTTCTGCTTCTGCCACCCTCTCCGGCAATGAGCTGCTGATCCCCAACACCCTCTGGGTGAAATATATCATCTCCATACCCTCTCCAGTGCAATCATATCCTTCCTGTAATGTTGTGATCAGAAATATACAAAGTACTCTTGGCTACGTTCTGTTATATGCAGTTGAATAAAGAACAAAGATCAGTACAGCACAGGAACAGGCCATTCGACCCTCCAAGCCTGCGCCGATCTTGATGCCTGTCTAAACCAAAACCTTCTGCACTTCCAGGGTCTGTACCTTCTATTCCCATCCTATTCATGTATTTGTCAAGATGCTTGTGAAACGTTGCTATCGTACCTGCTTCCACCACCTGCCCCAGCAGGAAGTTCCAGGCACTCACCACCCTCTGTGTAAATAACCTGTCGCGCACATCCAGTCTAAACTTTGCCCCTCGCACCTTAAACCCATGTCCCCTAGTAACTGACTCTTCCACCCTGGGAAAAAGCTTCTGACTATCCACTCTGTCCATGCCACTCATAACTTTGTAAACCTCTATCAAGTCGCCCCTTCACCTCAGTCATTCCAGTGAAAACAATCCGAGTTTATCCAACCTCTCATAGCTAAACCCTCCAGACCAGGCAACATCCTGGTAAACCTCTTCTGTACCCTCTCCAAAGCCTCCATGTCCTTCTGGTAGTGTGGCGACCAGAATTGCACGCAATAGTCCAAGTTTGGCCGAACTAAGGTTCTGTACAGCTGCAGCGTGACGTGCCAATTTTTATACTCTGTGCCCCGACCAATGAAGGCAAGCATACCGAATGCCTTCTTGACTCCCTTATCCACCTGCGTTGCCACTTTCAGTGATCTGTGGACCTGTACGCCCAGATCTCTTTGCCTGTCAATACTCCTAAGGGTTCTGCCATTTACTGTATACCTCCCACCTGCATTAGACCTTCCAAAATGCATTACCTCACATTTGTCCAGATTAAACTCCATCTGCCATTTTTCCGCCCAATTCTCCAACCGATCTATATCCTGCTGTATCCTCTGACAATCCTCATCATTATCCGCAACTCCACCAACCTTTGTGTTGTCTGCAAACTTACTAATCAGACCAGTTACATTTTCCTCCAAATCATTTATATACACTACAAACAGCAAAGGTCCCAGTACTGATCCCTATGGAATACCACTAGTCAGAGCCCTCCATTCAGAAAAGCACCCTTCCACTGCTAACCCTCTGTCTTCTGTGACCGAGCCAGTTCTGTATCCATCTTGCCAGCTCACCTCTAATCCCGTGTGACTTCACCTTTTGTACCAGTCTGCCATGAAGGACCTTGTCAAAGGCTTTGCTGAAGTCCATATAGATAACATCCACTGCCCTTCCCTCATCAATCATCTTCGTCACTTCCTCAAAGAACTCGATCAAGTTAGTGAGACACGACCTCTCCTTAACAAAGCCATGTTGCATCTCGCTAATAAGTCCATTTGTTTCCAAATGGGAGTAAATCCTGTCCCGAAGAATCCTCTCTAATAATTTTCCTACCGCTGACGTAAGGCTCACTGGCCTATAATTTCCAGGATTATCCTTGCTACCCTTCTTAAACAAAGGAATAACATTGGCTATTCTAGGACCTAACCTGCAGCCAATGAGGATACAAAAATTTTTGTCAAGGCCCCAGCAATTTCTTCCCTTGCCTCCCTCAGTATTCTGGGGTAGATCCCATCAGACCCTGGGGACTTATCTACCTTAATGTTTTTCAAGACGCCCAACACCTTTTTATATAGACATGACCCAGACTATCTACACTCCCTTCCCTAGACTCATCATCCACCAAGTCCTTCTCTTTGGTGAATACTGATGCAAAGTACTCATTTAGAACCTCGCCCATTTCCTCTGGCTCCGCACATAGATTCCCTCCTCTGTCCTTGAATGGACCAACCCTTTCCCTGGTTACCCTCTTGCTCTTTATATACGTGTAAAAGGCCTTGGGATTCTCCTTAATCCTGTTTGCCAATGACTTTTCATGACCCCTCCTAGCCCTCCTGACTCCTTGCTTAAGTTCCTTCCTACTTTCTTCATATTCCTCAAGGGCTTTGTCTGTTCCTAGCCTTCTAGCCCTTACGAATGCTTCCTTTTTCTTTTTGACTAGGCCCACAATATCCCTCGTTATCCCTCGTTATCCAAGGTTCCCAAAACTTGCCAAACTTATCCTTCATCTTCACAGAAACATGCCGGTCCTGGATTCTAATCAACCGACGTTTGAAAGACTGTCTGATGTTGATTTACTCTCAAACAGCCGCCCCCAATCTAAATTCTTCAGTTCCTGCCTAATATTGTTATAATTAGCCTTCCCTCAATTTAGCACCTTCACCTGAGGACTACTCTTATCCTTATCCACAAGTACCTTAAAACTGACGGAATGATGGTCACTGTTCCCGAAATGCTCCCCGACTGAGACTTCGACCACCTGGTCGGGCTCATTCCCCAATACCAGGTCCAGAATGGCCCCATCCCTAGTTGGACTATCTACATATTGTTTCAAGAATCCCTCCTGGATGCTCCTTCCAAATTCTGCCCCATCCAAGCCCCTAGCACTAAGTGAGTCCCAGTCAAAAGAAGGGAAGTTAAATCACCCACCACTACAACCCTGTTACCTTTACATCTTTCCAAAATCTGTCTACATATCTGCTCCTCTACATCCCGCTGGCTGTTGGGAGGCCTGTAGAAAACCCCCAATATTGTGACTGCACCCTTCCTATTCCTGGGCTCCACCCATATTGCCTTGCTGCATGATCCCTCCGAGGTGTCCCCCGCAGTACAGCTGTGATATTCTTCTTAACCAGTAATGCAACTCCCCCACCCCTTTTACATCCCCTCTATCCAGCCTGAAGCATCTGAATCCCGGAACGTTTAGCTGCCAATCCTGCCCTTCCCTCAACCAAGTCTCTGTAATAGCAACAACATCATATTTCCAAGTACTAATCCAAGCTCTAAGTTCATCTGCCTTACCTGTTATACTTCTCGCATTGAAACAAATGCACTTCAGACCACCAGTCCCGCTGTGCTCCGCAATATCTCCCTGCCTGCTCTGCCTCTCAGTCTTACAGGCCTTATTTACTAGTTCTCCCTCAGTTATTTCACCTGCTGACCTACTGCTCTGTTCCCACCCCCCTGCCACACTAGTTTAAACCCTCCCGAGTGACGCTAGCAAACCTCGCAGCCAGGTTATGTGTGCCCCTCCAGTTCAGATGCAACCCGTCCTTCTTGTACAGGTCCCAACTGTCCCTGTAGAGATCCCAATGATCCAGATATCTGAAACCCTCCCTTCTACACCAGCTGTTCAGCCACGTGTTTAGCTGCACAGTTTTCCTATTTCTAGCCTCACTGGCACATGGCACAGGGAGTAATCCAGAGATTACAACCCTCGAGGTCCTGTCTTTTAACTTTCTACCTAACTCCCTAAACTCCCCCTGCAGGACCTCATCACTCTTACTGCCTATGTCGTTGGTACCAATGTGTACCACAACCTCTGTCTGTTCACCCTCCCCCTTCAGAATGCCCCCTGTCGGTTCAGAGACATCCTTAACCCTGGCACCAGGGAGGCAACATACCATCCTGGAGTCTCTTTCATGTCCACAGAAGCGCCTATCTGTGCCCCTGACTATAGAGTCCCCTATAACTATTGCTCTTCTGTGCTTTGTCCCTCCCTGCTGAACAACAGAGCCAGCTGTGGTGCCACTGCTCTGGCTGCTGCTGTTGTTTTCCCCTGATAGGCCATTTCCCCCCCCCAACAGTATCCAAAATGGTATACTTGTTAGAGAGGGGGATAGCCCCAGGGGATTCCTGCACTGACTGCCTGCCCCTTCTAGCGGTCACCCATCTATCTGCCGGCACCTTGGGTGTAACCACTTCTTTAAAACTCCTGTCTATGATGCTTTCCGCCACCTGCATGCTCCTAAGTGCATCCAATTGCTGCTCCAACCGATCCATGCGGTCTGTGAGGAGCTGCAATTCGGTACACTTCCAACAGATGTAGTGTCCGCAATGCTGGAAGCGTCACAGACCTCCCACATCTCACAGGTGAAGCATTGTACCCCTCTAACTGACATTTCTCGCACTGATTAATAAATTAATTTAAAATAAATACTTATTAAATCCTTACTAAATTAAGTTACAATTAACTATATGTTCTTGCATAATCTCCCTGTTCTAATACTCAGTGCTGCAGCCAGTAAAGCGAAGTATCCCATATGTCTTCTGAACTACCTTATCTACCTGTGCTGCTATGTACATCGATCAGTGGACATGCACTTCAGGTACCTCTGTTCCTCGAAACTTCTCAGCTTCCTAACATTTATTGTGTATTCCCTTGCCTTGTTTGCATTCCTCAAATGCAACAGCTGACACTTGTGTGGATTGAATTGCATTTGCCACTTTTCTGTCCACCTGACCTGTCCCATTGATATCTTCCTGTCAACCACATGGATAATTTTTGTATCATTTGCAAACTTTTTAATCGTGACCCCTGTATTCAAGGCTAAATCATTGATATGTACCACAGACAGCGAGGGACCCTGTACTGAGCCCTGTGGAACTTCACTGGAAACAGCCACAAAAACACCCGTCAACCATTGCCTTTTGCTTTCTGTCACTGAGCTAGTTTTGGATCCAACTTGCTACTTTTTTTTTTGGATCCCATGAGCTTGTAATTGTCTGATGAGTCTGCCATGTGGGACCTTGTCAAAAACCACATTAAACTTCATGTAGACTACGTGAAACGTACTACCTCATCAACCCTCCATGTTACCTCCTCAAAAAATTCAATCACGTTGGTTAAACATGACCTTCCCTGAACAAATCTATGCTGACTATTCTTAATATCTGTCTGTCTAAATGACAATGTATACAGTTGCTCAGAATTTTTTTTCCAGTAATTTGCCTGTCACTGAGGTTAGGCTGACTGGCCTGTAATTACTCGGTCCATCCCACTCTCCCTTTTTAAACAACAGTATGAAGTTAGCAGTCCTCCAGAACCATGCCTGTACCCAGAGAGGATTGGAAAATGATGGTCAGAGCCCCTTCTATTTCCTCCGTAGGTTCTCAACAGCCTGGGATACATTTCATCTGGTCCTGATGATTTATCACCCACTTTCAAGCATGCTGAACTCTTCACTATTTCCTCCCTCACTGTTTATCCCATATAATATTTCACACGCCTCCTTTTTAACTACAATGTCTACTTTGTCCCCTCTCTTTTATGAAGATAGATGCAAAGTATTCATTAAGAATCAGGCCCATGTCATCTATAAAGTTACCTTTTGATTCTCTAATCGGCCCTACTATTTCCTTAGTTATCATCTCGCTCTTTATGTATTTATGAAACATCATTGGGTTTTCGTTGATTTTCTTTTTCTTTTTTTCTTTTCTTTTGGGCCTCCTTATCTTGAGAGACAATGGATATGCGCCTGGAGGTGGTCAGTGGTTTGTGAAGCAGCGCCTGGAGTGGCTATAAAGGCCAATTCTGGAGTGACAGGCTCTTCCACAGGTGCTGCAGAGAAATTTGTTTGTTGGGGCTGTTGCACAGTTGGCTCTCCCCTTGCGCCTCTGTCTTTTTTCCTGCCAACTACTAAGTCTCTTCGACTCGCCACAATTTAGCCCTGTCTTTATGGCTGCCCGCCAACTCTGGCGAATGCTGGCAACTGACTCCCACGACTTGTGATCAATGTCACACGATTTCATGTCACGTTTGCAGACGTCTTTATAACGGAGACATAGACGGCCGGTGGGTCTGATACCAGTGGCGAGCTCGCTGTACAATGTGTCTTTGGGGATCCTGCCATCTTCCATGCGGCTCACATGGCCAAGTTGATTTTACCTACCAGTATTTTTCATGCCTTCTCTTTGCTTTCCTAATTTCCTTTTTAATTTCATCCCTGAACTTTCTGTACTTCTCTAGGCTTTCTGTGGTATTGAGCCCTTGGTATCTTTTTTTAAAATTCATTCATGGGATGTGGGTGTCACTGGCTCGGCCAGCATTTATTGCCCATCCCTAATTGCCCTTGAGAAAGTGGTGTTGAGCTGTCTTCTTGAACTGCTGCAGTCCATGTGAAGTAGGTAGACCCACAGTGCTGCTTGGAAGGGAGTTCCAGGATTTTGACTCAGTGACAGTGAAGGAATGGTGATATAGTTCCAAGTCAGGATGGTATGGGACTTGGAGGGGAACTTGCAGGTGGTGGTGTTCCCGTGCGTCTGCTGCCCTTGCCCTAAGTGGTAGAGGTCGCAGGTCTGGAAGGTGCTGTCTAAGGAGCCTTGACATAAGATTTCCTTTTTCTTTCCTTCTCCTTCTCTCTATGCTCTTTGACAACCAGAGGGGTTTAGATTTGGGAGTCCCTCCCTTTTTCTTTGTGGAAACATACTTGTTCTAAATCCTGTGTATCTCCTCCTTCAATGCCTCCCATTGCTGTGACACTGATTTACTTTCAAGTAGCTGTTTCCAGTCCACTTTCTCCAAATTACATCTCAGCTTTGTAAAATTGACTATTCCTCAATTTAAAACTTTTACTCTTGACCTATCATTGTTCTTTTCCACAACTACACTGAATCTAACTGAATTATGATCATTTCCACTAAAATTCTCTCCCTCTGATATCCCTTCCCCCTGCCCAGCTTCATTTCCTAAAACTAAATCCAGAACTCTCCCTTCTCTTGTTGGGTTTGCTACATACTGGCTAAAAAAGTTCTCCTCAACACATTATAAGAATTCTGCACCATCTATCCCTTTTTCACTGATTTTATCCTAGCTAATATTAGGGTAGGTAAAAATACCCCTGTTCTTACTCCCCTATTGTTTCTGCACTATCTCCCTCTGACAGTCTACAGTATACTCCCAGTAGTGTGATTGTCCCTTTTTTGTTTGATCCTTCCTCACAGCTTTAATTGTTCCTTCAACCAATATTGTGACCCCCCACCATCCTTTTTTATACCCCTCTCTATGCCCTTTGAAAACCCTGTAACAAGGAACATTGAGCTGCATTCCTGCCCTTCTTTCAGCCATGTTTCAGTAATAGCTGTGATAGAAACAGAGAAAATAGGAGCAGGAGTAGGCCAATCAGCCCTTTGAGCCTGCTCCGCCATTCAAAGAAGATCATGGCTGATCATCCAACGCAGTAACCTGTTCCCGCTTTCACCCCATAACCTTTGATCCCTTTTGACCCAAGAGCTAGATCTAACTCCTTCTTGAAAACATACAATGTTTTGGCCTCAATTGCTTTCTGTGGTAGCGAATTCCACAGGCTCACCATTCTCTCGGTGAAGAGATTTCTCCTCATCTCAGTCCTGAATGGTTTACCCCGTATCCTTAGACTGTGACCCCTGGTTCTGGACTCCCCCACCATCGGGAACATCTTTCCTGCATCTACCCTGTCAAGTCTTGTTAGAATGACTAGAGTTAGATTAGGGCCAATCAAGGATAGTAGTGGGAAGTTGTGTGTGGAATCAGAGGAGATAGGGGAAGTGTTAAATGAATATTTTGCATCAGTATTTACAGTAGAGAAAGAAAATGTTGTCGAGGAGAATACTGAGATTCAGGCTACTAGGCGAGATGGGATTGAGGTTCACAAGGAGGAGGTGTTATCAATTTTGGAAAGTGTGAAAATAGATAAGTCCCCTGGGCCAGATGGGATTTATCCTAGGATTCTCTGGGAAGCTAGGGAGGAGATTGCAGAGCCTTTGTCCTTGATCTTTATGTCGTCATTGTCGACAGGAATAGTGCCGGAAGACTGGAGGATAGCAAATGTTGTCCCCTTGTTCAAGAAGGGGAGTAGAGACAGCCCTGGTAATTATAGACCTGTGAGCCTTACTTCGGTTGTGGGTAAAATGTTGGAAAAGGTAATAAGAGACAGGATTTATAATCATCTTGAAAAGAGTAAGTTCATTAGAGATAGTCAGCACGGTTTTGTGACGGGTAGGTCGTGCCTCACAAACCTTATTGAGTTTTTCGAGAAGGTGACCAAACAGGTGGATGAGGGTAAAGCAGTGGATGTGGTGTATATGGATTTCAGTAAGGCGTTTGATAAGGTTCCCCACGGTAGGCTATTGCAGAAAATACGGAAGTATGGGGTTGAAGGTGATTTAGAGCTTTGGGTCAGAAATTGGCTAGCTGAAAGAAGACAGAGGGTGGTGGTTGATGGCAAATCTTCATCCTGGAGTTTAGTTACTAATGGTGTACCGCAAGGATCTGTTTTGGGGCCACTGCTGTTTGTCATTTTTATAAATGACCTGGAAGAGGGTGTAGAAGGGTGGGTTAGTAAATTTGCGGATGACACTAAGGTCGGTGGAGTTGTGGATAGTGCCGAAGGATGTTGTAGGGTACAGAGGGACATAGATAGGCTGCAGAGCTGGGCTGAGAGATGGCAAATGGAGTTTAATGCGGAAAAGTGCGAGGAGATTCACTTTGGAAGGAGTAACAGGAATGCAGAGTACTGGGCTAATGGGAAGATTCTTGGTAGTGTAGATGAACAGAGAGATCTTGGTGTCCAGGTGCATAAATCCCTGAAAGTTGCTACCCAGGTTAATAGGGCTGTTAAGAAGGCATATGGTGTGTTAGCTTTTATTAGTAAGGGGATCGATTTTCGGAGCCCCGAGGTCATGCTGCAGCTATACAAAACTCTGGTGAGACCGCACCTGGAGTATTGCGTGCAGTTCTGGTCACCGCATTATAGGAAGGATGTGGAAGCTATGGAAAGGGTGCAGAGGAGATTTACTAGGATGTTGCCTGGTATGGAGGGAAGGTCTTACGAGGAAAGGCTGAGGGACTTGAGGTTGTTTTCGTTGGAGAGAAGGAGGAGGAGAGGTGACTTAATAGAGACATATAAGATAATCAGAGGGTTAGATAGGGTGGATAGTGAGAGTCTTTTTCCTCGGATGGTGATGGCAAACACGAGGGGACATAGCTTTAAGTTGAGGGGTGATAGATATAGGACAGATGTCAGAGGTAGTTTCTTTACTCAGAGAGTAGTAGGGGCGTGGAACAGTAGTAGACTCGCCAACTTTAAGGGCATTGAAGTGGTCATTGGATAGACATATGGATGAAAATGGAATAGTGTAGGTCAGATGGTTTCACAGGTCGGTGCAACATCAAGGGCCGAAGGGCCTGTACTGCGCTGTAATGTTCTAATTCTAATTCTAATTAATTGTACTTCCATATGTCTCCCTGTGCCCTCAGCTCATCTGCCTTATTCACAAGGCTCCTTGTATTGAAGTATATGCCACTAAACACTGAACAACTCCTTTGTTGTTTATTTTCTAGCCTTTGTTTCCTTTGCCTTTCCATTTCCAGTTTTGCTTCTCTCCCTTCTGAATCTGCTCTCGGTTCACATCCCCCTTGCCGAGCTAGTTTAAACCTTCCCCAAGAGCACTAGTAAACCTCGCCGCCACATTATTGGTCCCTGCTTTGTTCAGGTGCAACCCGTCCTGCATGTGCACATCCCATCTCCACCGGAAGCAGTCCTAGTGCCCCTGGAATCTATGACCCTCCCTCCTGCACCATCTCTCCAGCTATGATCTGATCTCCGATTTCTATACTTACCTGCAAGTGATCCGGAGATTGCTATATTTGAGGTCCTACTTTTTAATTTCTTTCCGAGCTCCCTAAACTCTGCCTGCAAGACTTCGTCCCTCTTTCTACCGATGTTGTTGGTATTGATATGGACCAACCTCTGGCTGTTCACCCTGCCCTGCTCAGAGTGCTCTACAGCCAATCAGTGACATCCTTGACTGTGGCAGCAGGGAGGCAACGAACCAGCCTGGATTCCTGTCTGCAGTCACAGAAACACCTATCTGTTGCCCTAACTATCGAATCTCCTATCACTATTGCTATTCTGACCTTCCTCCTTCCCTTCCTTACAACTTATCCACCTGTGGTGCTGGGGATTTGGCTGTGCTCCAAGAGGAGCCATCATTTCCAGCAGTATTCAGAATTGAACAATGGTTAGACAGTGAGATTCACTCAGTGGTCTCCTACACTACCTACCTGGTCCTCCTTAACTCTCTGGTGCTCAAACACTCCCTCTCTGCCTGCACACACTTCAGCTGCAGGGTGACCACCTCCAGAATTGTGCTGTCCACATAGCTGTCAGCCTTGCGGATGCACTGCAGTGATGCCAGCTGCTGCTCAAGCTCCAAAAGCCAGAGCCCGAGCTCCTCTAGCTGATGACACTGCCTGCACATGTGGTTGTCCAGGACATGAGAAGCATCCTGAAGTTCCCATGGAGCAGGTGGTGTATTTATTGAGATTGAGGTGCCCTGCTGTGCTTCTATTTATTAGACTATTAACTAAACCCCGAAATAAATGTAAGACCTAATTACTTGATCTAGTTTAAGTTACAGGTAAGTTAAATTAAATATTGACTTGTAACCCCTCCTTGTGATGTGACATCCTCCTCCTCTTTGTTTACTGTGATGACATTTTCTCAAATTCCCTTGGTGTTTTTTTCTGCACTCTGCTAATTCTGCTGTCATCACTGTTCAAATCTCTGGCCTCTCCTGTGATGATGCATGCTCTGCTGATTCCTCTGTCGCCATACTGCTCTCCACCATGGCAAGTTTGGAGGCAGGGAGGGTATTTAATCGGGCGGGTCCCACCACCTTACTGCCTCCACTCCAGTTAAGTCAGTGGCGGGAGGGCATGTAAATGGCCTTCCTGCCCGCTGCCAATTGAGGCCCCTAAGGGGCAATTAATTAATACCCAGTTAAAGGCCTCTTCCGCCACCGCTGGTATTAACCCAGCAGCAGTAGACCTGTCGCCATGCAGGGAGCATGACCCATGCGGGGTTGCTTGTGGGCTTGCAGGGACGTCCCTCGTTCAGTGGTACGGCATCAGGAAGGAAGGAGGCCTGCTGACTGCCACCTGCCTGACCCTGCTGCCGACCCTCTACACCCCCATCTCCCATAACCCCCACCTGGGAAACCCCTCCCACCATCACTTTCCTCTGGCCTGGGTCGCGCTGCGATCCTGTGCCTCCAGTGGGTGTCGTTCCGGTCGCAGCCACTGCCTCCCTGTTGGCACTATGGCACTGCCAAGCAAAAGTGCTGCCAGCCTCTGATTAGCTGGCAGTTGTAGGCAGACTGGACTTCTCGCCTCTGGGCTCCCGATCCTGGGAAAGGCTCACTGGTGGCGTATTAATTCACATTCAATGAAGAGTGCAGGAGGACATGCCAGGAGCAGCACCAGGCAAACCTAAAAATGAATTGTTGGTCTGGTGAAGCTACAACACAGTACGACTTGCATGCCAAACAGCGGAAAAAGCATGCAATAGTCAGAGCTAAGCAATCCCACAACCGATGGATCAGATGTAAGCTCTGCACTCCTGCCACATCCAGTTGTGAATGGTTGTGGAAAATTAAACAACAGGAGGAGGAGGTTCCACAAATATTCCCATTCTCAAGGATGGGGGAGCCTCGCACATCAGTGCGAAACATGAGGCTGAAGCATTTGCAACCATTTTCAGCCAGTTGTGCCAAGTTGATGATCCATCTCGGCCTCCTCCTAAGCTCCCCAACCTCACAGATGCCAGTCTTCAGCCGATCCAATTCACTCCTTGTGATATCAAGAAATGGCTGAAGGCACTGGTTATTGCAAAGGCGATGGGCCCTGACAACATTCCGGCTGTAATGCTGAAGACATGTGCGCCAGAACTTGCCGTACCCCGAGCCAAGCTGTTCCAGCATAGCTACAACACTGGCATCTACCCGACAATGTGGAAAATTGCCCAAGTTTGTCGGGTGCACAAAAAGCAGGACAAATCCAACCCAGTCAAATAGCACCCCAACAGCCTACTCACAATCATCAGTATAGTGATGGAAGGTGTCATGGACAGTGCTATCAAGCAGCACTTGCTCAGCAATAACTTGCTCAGTGAAGCTCAGTTAGGGTTCTGCCAGGGCCACTCAGCTCTGACCTCATTATAGCCTTGGTTTAAATATGGATAAAAGAGCTTAACTCAAGAAGTGAGCTGAGAGTGACTGCCCTTGACATCAAGGCATCATTTGACTGAGCGTGACACCAAGGAGCCCTAGAAAAACTGACGTCAATGGGGATCAAGGGGAAAACTCTCCAATGGTTGGAGTCATACTTAGCACAAAGAAGATGGTTGTGGTTGTTGGAGGTCAATCATCTCAGCCTCAGGACATCACAGCAGGTTTTCCTCAAGGTAGTGTCTGAGGCGCAACCCGCTTCAGCTGCTTTATCAATGACCTTTCCTCCAACATAGAATGGAGATGTTTGCTTTGGTTGTATGATTGTTAACTCCTCAGGTTCTGAAGCAGTCCGTATTCATGTGCAGCAAGACCTGGACAACATTCAGGTTTGGGCTGATAGGTGGCAAGTAACATTCACACCGCACAAGTACCAAGCAATGACCATCTTCGACAAGAGAGAATCTAACCATCTCCCCTTGACATTCAATGGCATTACCATCGCAGAATCCCCCACTGTCAACATCCTGGGGGTTACCATTGACCAGAAACTGAACTGGACCAGCCATATAAATATTGTGGCGACAAGAGCAGGTCAGAGGCTAGGAATCCTGTGGCGAGTAACTCACCTCCTAACTCCCCAAAGCCTATCCAACATTGACAAGGCTCAAGTCAGGAGTGTGATGACCTGCTCCCCACTTGCCTGGATCAGTGCAGCTCCAACAACACTCAGGAATCTTGACACCATCCAGAACAAAGAAGCCCGCTTGATAGGCACCCCATCCACCAGCTTCAACATTCACTCCCTCCACCACCAACACAAGGGGAGCAGATGCATGGGAACACCACCACCTGCAAGTTCCCCTCCAAGCCACACACCATCCTGACTTGGAACTATATCACCGTTCCATCACTGACACTGGGTCAAAATCCTGGAACTCCCTTCCTAACAGCACTACAGGTGCAACTACCTCACATGGACTGCGACAGTTCAATAAAGCAGCTCAACAGCACCTTCTCATGGACAGTAAATGCTGGCCAAGTCTGTGGTGCGCACATCCTTTGAAACAAATTTTTCTTAAATTGCCTTATTGGCTCAGGTCTCTCGGCTGTTCAGCTGGGGACCGAGACCCCGTGTCGTCACCATAAAATCTCCCTTTTTTAATCTCTCTATATAGATATGTATCTCTGTCTCTGGGCTGTATATAAATGACCCACATGGTGTGTGTGTCTCTCTGTCTCTGGGCTGTATATAAATGACCCACATGATGTGTCTGTGTCTCTCTGTCTCTGGGCTGTATATAAATGACCCACATGGTGTGTGTGTCTCTCTCTGTCTCTGGGCTGTATATAAATGACCCACATGGTGTGTGTGTGTCTCTCTGTCTCTGGGTGTATATAAATGACCCACATGGTGTGTGTGTGTCTGTCTCTCTCTGGGCTGCATGTAAAGGACCCACATGGTATGTGTGTGTGTCTCTCTCCCTGGGCTGTATATAAATGACCCACGTGGTGTGTGTGTGTCTCTCTCTCTCTGGGCTGTATATAAATGACCCACATGGTGTGTGTGTCTCTCTCAGTCTCTGGGCTGTATATAAATGACCCACATGGTGTGTGTGTGTCTCTCTGTTTCTTTGGGCTATATTTAAATGACCCACATGGTGTGTGTGTCTCTCTCTGTCTCTCTGGGCTGTATATAAATGACCCACATGATGTGTGTGTGTCTCTCCCTCTGGGCTGTATATAAATGACCCACATGGTGTGTGTGTCTCTCTCTGTCTTTGGGCTGTACATAAATGACCCAAAAGGTGTGTGTGTCTCTCTCTGTCTCTGGGCTGTATATAAATGACCCACATGGTGTGAGTGTGTGTCTCTCTCTCTCTGGGCTGTAGATAAATTACCCACATGATTTGTGTGTGTGTGTCTCTCTCTCTCTGGGCTGTATACAAATGATCCACATGGTGTGTGTGTCTCTCTCTCTCTCTGGGCTGTTCATAAATGACCCAAATGGTGTGTGTGTCTCTCTCTGTCTCTGGGCTGTATATAAATGACCCAAATGGTGTGCGTGTGTGTCTCTGGGCTGTATATAAATGACCCACATGGTGTGTGTGTGTCTTTCTGTCTCTGGGCTGTATATAAATGACCCACATGATGTATGTGTGTGTGTGTCTCTCTGGGCTGTATATAAATGACCCACATGGTGTGTGTGTGTGTCTCTCTGTCTCTGGGCTGTATATAAATGACCCACATGGTGTGTGTGTGTGTCGCTCTGTCTCTGGGCTGTACATAAATGACCCACATGGTGTGTGTGCCTCGCTCTGTCTCAGGGCTGTATATAAATGACCCACATGGTGTGTGTGTGTCTCTCTGCCTCTGGGCTGTATATAAATGACCCACATGGTGTGTGCGTCACTCTCTGTCTCTGGGTTGTATATAAATGACCCACATGGTGTGTGTGTGTGTGTCTGTCTCTGGGCTGTATATAAATGGCCCACATGGTGTGTGCGTGTCTCTCTGTCTCTGGGCTGTATATAAATGACCCACATGGTGTGTGTGTGTCTCTCTGTCTCTGGGCTGTATATAAATGACCCACATGGTGTGTGTGTGTCTGTCTCTCTCTGGGCTGTATGTAAAGGACCCACATGGTATGTATGTGTGTCTCTCTCTCTGGGCTGTATATAAATGATCCACATGGTGTGTGTGTCTCTCTGTCTCTGGGCTGTATATAAATGACCCACATGGTGTGTGTGTGTCTCTCTCTGTCTCTGGGCTGTATATAAATGACCCACATGGTGTGTGTGTGTGTCTCTCTCTCTGGGCTGTATATAAATGACCCACATGGTGTGTGTGTGTATCTCTCTGTCTCGAGGCGGTATATAAATGACCCACATGGTGTCTGTGTGTCTCTCTATCTCTGGGCTGTATATAAATGACCCACATGGTGCGTGTGTGTCTCTCTCTATCTCTGGGCTGTATATAAATGACCCACATGGTGTGCGTGTGTGTCTCTCTGTCTGTGGGCAGGACATAAATGACCCACATGGTGTGTGTGTGTCTTTCTGTCTCTGGGCTGTATATAAATGACCCACATGGTGTGTGTGTGTGTCTCTCTCTCTGGGCTGTATATAAATGACCCACATGGTGTGTGTGTGTGTCTCTCTGTCTCTGGGCTGTATATAAATGACCCACATGGTGTGTGTGTGTCTCTCTCTGTCTCTGGGCTGTATATAAATGACCCACATGGTGTGTGTGTCTCTCGCTGTCTCTGGGCTGCATATAAATGGCCCACATGGTGTGTGTGTGTCTCTCTGTCTCTGGGCTGTCTATAAATGACTCACATGGTGTGTGTGTGTGTCTCTCTCTCTGGGCTGTATATAAATGACCCACATGGTGTGTGTGTGTGTCTCTCTCTCTGGGCTGTATATAAATGACCCACATGGTGTGTGTGTGTGTGTGTCTCTCTCTGGGCTGTCTATAAATGATCCACATGGTGTGTGTGTGTCTCTCTCTGTCTCTGGGATGTATATAAATGACCCACATGGTGTGTGTGTCTCTCTCTCTCTGGGTTGTATATAAATGACCCACATGGTGTGTGTGTGTGTCTCTCTGTCTCTGGGCTGTATATAAATGAACCACATGGTGTGTGTGTCTCTCTCTCTGTCTCTGGGCTGTATATAAATGACCCACATAGTGGGTGTGTCTCTCTCTGTCTCTGGGCTGTATATAAATGGCCCACATGGTGTGTGTGTGTCTCTCTGTCTCTGGGCTGTATATAAATGACCCACATGGTGTGTGTGTGTCTCTCTCTCTCTGGGCTGTATATAAATGACCCACATGGTGTGTGTGTGTGTCTCTCTCTCTCTGGGCTGTATAGAAATGACCCACATGGTGTGTGTGTGTGTGTCTCTCTCTGGGCTGTCTATAAATGATCCACATGGTGTGTGTGTGTCTCTCTCTGTCTCTGGGCTGTATATAAATGACCCACATGGTGGGTGTGTGTGTGTCTCTCTCACTCTGGGTTGTATATAAATGACCCACATGGTAAGTGTTTGTGTCTCTCTCTCTGGGCTGTAGATAAATGACTCACATGGTGTGTGTGTGGGTCCCTCTCTCTGGGCTGTATATAAATGACCCACATGGTGTGAGTCTGTGTCTCTCTCCGTCTCTGGTCTGTACATAAATGACCCAAATGGTGTGTGTGTCTCTCTGTCTCTGGGCTGTATATAAATGACCCACATGGTGTGTGTGTGTGTCTCTCTCTCTGGGCTGTATAGAAATGACCCACATGGTGTGTGTGTGTGTGTGTCTCTCTCTGGGCTGCATATAAATGACCCACATGATGTGTGAGTGTCTCTCTGTCTCTGGGCTGTATATAAATGATCCACATGGTGTGTGTGTGTCTCTCTCTCCCTGGGTTAGATATAAATGACCCACATGGTGTGGTGTGTGTCTCTCTCTCTCTGGGCTGTATATAAATTACCCACATGATTTGTGTGTGTGTGTCTCTCTCTCTCTGGGCTGTATACAAATGACCCACATGGTGTGTGTGTGTCTCTCTGTCTCTGGGCTGTACATAAATGACCCACATGATGTGTGTGTCTCTCTCTGTCTCTGGGCTGTTCATAAAGTACCCACATGGTGTGTGTGTCTCTCTCTCTGTCTCTGGGCTGAAGATAAATGACCCACATGGTGTGTGTTTGGGTCTCTCTCTCTGGGCCGAATATGAATGACCCACATGGTGTGTGTGTCTCTCTCTGTCTCCAGGCTGTACATAAATGAATCACATGGTGTGTGTGTCTCTCTCTCTGTCTCTGGGCTGTACATAAATGACCCAAATGGTGTGTGTGTCTCTCTCTGTCTCTGGGCTGTATATAAATGACCAACATGGCGTGTGTGTGTCTCTCTCTGTCTCTGGGCTGTATATAAATGACCCACATGGTGTGTGTGTCTCCCTCTCTCTCTGGGCGGTCTATAAATGACCCACATGGTGTGCGTGTGTGTCTCTCTGTCTCTGGGCTGCATATAAATGACCCACATGGTGCGTGTGTGTCTTTCTGTCTCTGGGCTGTATATAAATGACCCACATGGTGTGTGTGTGTGTGTTTCTCTCTGGGCTGTATATAAATGACCCACATGGTGTGTGTGTGTGTGTCTCTCTGTCTCTGGTCTGTACATAAATGACCCACATGGTGTGTGTGTCTCTCTCTGTCTCTGGGCTGTATATAAATGACCCACATGGTGTGTGTGTGTCTCTCTGTCTCTGGGCTGTATATAAATGACCCACATGTTGTGTGTGTCTCTCTCTGTCTCTGGGCTGTATGTCAATGACCCATATGGTGTGCGTGCGTCTCTCTGTCTCTGGGCTGTATATAAATGGCCCACAAGGTGTGTGTGTCTCTCTCTGTCTCTGGGCTGTATATAAATGACCCACATGGTGTGAGTGTGTGTGTCTCTCTCTCTGGGCTGTATATAAATTACCCACATGATTTGTGTCTGTGTGTCTCTCTGTCTCTGGGCTGCATACAAATGATCCACATGGTGTGTGTGTCTCTCTCTGTCTCTGGGCTGTTCATAAATGAACCAAAAGGTGTGTGTGTCTCTCTCTGTCTCTGGGCTGTTCATAAATGACCCACATGGTGTGTGTGTGTCTCTCTCTGTCTCTGGGCTGTATATAAATGACCCACATGGTGTGTGTGTGTGTCTCTCTCTGGGCCGAATATAAATGACCCACATGGTGTGTGTGTCTCTCTCTGTCGCTGGGCTGTTCACAAATGACCCAAATGGTGTGTATGTCTCTCACTGTCTCTGGGCTGTACATAAATGACCCACATGGTGTGTGTCTCTCTCTCTGTCTCTGGGCTGTACATAAATGACCCAAATGGTGTGTGTGTCTCTCTCTGTCTCTGGGCTGTATATAAATGACCAACATGGTGTGTGTGTGTGTCTCTCTGTCTCTGGGATGTATATAAATGACCCAAATGGTGTGTGTGTGTCTCTCTCTCTCTGGGCTGTATATAAAGGACCCAAATGGTGTGCGTGTGTGTCTCTCTGTCTCTGGGCTGTATATAAATGACCCACATGGTGTGTGTGTGTGTCTTTCTGTCTCTGGGCTGTATATAAATGACCCACATGATGTATGTGTGTGTGTCTCTCTGGGCTGTATATAAATGACCCACATGGTGTGTGTGTGTGTCTCTCTGTCTCTGGGCTGTATATAAATGACCCACATGGTGTGTGTGTGTGTCTCTCTGTCTCTGGGCTGTACATAAATGACCCACATGGTGTGAGTGCCTCGCTCTGTCTCAGGGCAGTATATAAATGACCCACATGGTATGTGTGTGTGTCTCTCTCTCTGGGCTGTATATAAATGACACACGTGGTGTGTGTGTGTGTCTCTCTCTCTGGGCTGTATATAAATGATCCACATGGTGTGTGTGTGTGTGTGTCTCTGTCTCTGGGCTGTATATAAATGACCCACATGGTGTGTGTGTGTGTGTCTCTCTGTCTCTGGTCTGTACATAAATGACCCACATGGTGTGTGTGTCTCTCTCTGTCTCTGGGCTGTATATAAATGACCCACATGGTGTGTGTGTGGGTCTCTGTCTCTGGGCTGTATATAAATGACCCACATGTTGTGTGTGTCTCTCTCTGTCTCTGGGCTGTATATAAATGACCCACATGGTGTGAGTGTGTGTCTCTCTCTCTCTGGGCTGTATATAAATTACCCAAATGATTTGTGTGTGTGTGTCTCTCTGTCTCTGGGCTGTATACAAATGATCCACATGGTGTGTGTGTGTGTCTCTCTCTCTGGGCTGTTCATAAATGACCCAAATGGTGTGTGTGTCTCTCTCTGTCTCTGGGCTGTTCATAAATGAACCAAAAGGTGTCTGTGTCTCTCTCTGTCTCTGGGCTGTTCATAAAGTACCCACATGGTGTGTGTGTCTCTCTCTCTGTCTCTGGGCTGAAGATAAATGACCCACATGGTGTGTGTTTGGGTCTCTCTCTCTGGGCCGAATATGAATGACCCACATGGTGTGTGTGTCTCTCTCTGTCTCCAGGCTGTACATAAATGAATCACATGGTGTGTGTGTCTCTCTCTCTGTCTCTGGGCTGTACATAAATGACCCAAATGGTGTGTGTGTCTCTCTCTGTCTCTGGGCTGTATATAAATGACCAACATGGCGTGTGTGTGTCTCTCTCTGTCTCTGGGCTGTATATAAATGACCCACATGGTGTGTGTGTGTGTGTCTCTCTGTCTCTGGTCTGTACATAAATGACCCACATGGTGTGTGTGTCTCTCTCTGTCTCTGGGCTGTATATAAATGACCCACATGGTGTGTGTGTGTCTCTCTGTCTCTGGGCTGTATATAAATGACCCACATGTTGTGTGTGTCTCTCTCTGTCTCTGGGCTGTATGTCAATGACCCATATGGTGTGCGTGCGTCTCTCTGTCTCTGGGCTGTATATAAATGGCCCACAAGGTGTGTGTGTCTCTCTCTGTCTCTGGGCTGTATATAAATGACCCACATGGTGTGAGTGTGTGTGTCTCTCTCTCTGGGCTGTATATAAATTACCCACATGATTTGTGTCTGTGTGTCTCTCTGTCTCTGGGCTGCATACAAATGATCCACATGGTGTGTGTGTCTCTCTCTGTCTCTGGGCTGTTCATAAATGAACCAAAAGGTGTGTGTGTCTCTCTCTGTCTCTGGGCTGTTCATAAATGACCCACATGGTGTGTGTGTCTCTCTCTCTGTCTCTGGGCTGTATATAAATGACCCACATGGTGTGTGTGTGGGTCTCTCTCTGGGCCGAATATAAATGACCCACATGGTGTGTGTGTCTCTCTCTGTCGCTGGGCTGTTCACAAATGACCCAAATGGTGTGTATGTCTCTCACTGTCTCTGGGCTGTACATAAATGACCCACATGGTGTGTGTCTCTCTCTCTGTCTCTGGGCTGTACATAAATGACCCAAATGGTGTGTGTGTCTCTCTCTGTCTCTGGGCTGTATATAAATGACCAACATGGTGTGTGTGTGTGTCTCTCTGTCTCTGGGATGTATATAAATGACCCAAATGGTGTGTGTGTGTCTCTCTCTCTCTGGGCTGTATATAAAGGACCCAAATGGTGTGCGTGTGTGTCTCTCTGTCTCTGGGCTGTATATAAATGACCCACATGGTGTGTGTGTGTGTCTTTCTGTCTCTGGGCTGTATATAAATGACCCACATGATGTATGTGTGTGTGTGTCTCTCTGGGCTGTATATAAATGACCCACATGGTGTGTGTGTGTGTCTCTCTGTCTCTGGGCTGTATATAAATGACCCACATGGTGTGTGTGTGTGTCTCTCTGTCTCTGGGCTGTACATAAATGACCCACATGGTGTGAGTGCCTCGCTCTGTCTCAGGGCAGTATATAAATGACCCACATGGTATGTGTGTGTGTCTCTCTCTCTGGGCTGTATATAAATGACACACGTGGTGTGTGTGTGTGTCTCTCTCTCTGGGCTGTATATAAATGATCCACATGGTGTGTGTGTGTGTGTGTCTCTGTCTCTGGGCTGTATATAAATGACCCACATGGTGTGTGTGTGTGTGTCTCTCTCTCTCTGGGTTGTATATAAATGACCCACATGGTGTGTGTGTGTGTCTCTCTCTCTGGGCTGCATATAAATGACCCTCATGGTGTGTGTGTGTGTCTCTCTGTCTCTGGGCTGCATATAAATGACCCACATGGTGTGTGTGTGTCTCTCTCTGTCTCTGGGCTGTATATAAATGACCCACATGGTGTGTGTGTGTCTCTCTCTGGGCTGGAAATAAATGACCCACATGGTGTGTGTGTGTGTGTCTCTCTGTCTCTGGTCTGTACATAAATGACCCACATGGTGTGTGTGTCTCTCTCTGTCTCTGGGCTGTATATAAATGACCCACATGGTGTGTGTGTGTCTCTCTGTCTCTGGGCTGTATATAAATGACCCACATGTTGTGTGTGTCTCTCTCTGTCTCTGGGCTGTATATAAATGACCCACATGGTGTGAGTGTGTGTCTCTCTCTCTCTGGGCTGTATATAAATTACCCAAATGATTTGTGTGTGTGTGTCTCTCTGTCTCTGGGCTGTATACAAATGATCCACATGGTGTGTGTGTGTCTCTCTCTCTCTGGGCTGTTCATAAATGACCCAAATGGTGTGTGTGTCTCTCTCTGTCTCTGGGCTGTTCATAAATGAACCAAAAGGTGTCTGTGTCTCTCTCTGTCTCTGGGCTGTTCATAAATGACCCACATGGTGTGTGTGTCTCTCTCTCTGTCTCTGGGCTGTATATAAATGACCCACATGGTGTGTGTGTGGGTCTCTCTCTGGGCCGAATATAAATGACCCACATGGTGTGTGTGTCTCTCTCTGTCGCTGGGCTGTTCACAAATGACCCAAATGGTGTGTATGTCTCTCACTGTCTCTGGGCTGTATATAAATGACCCACATGGTGTGTGTGTGTCTCTCTCTCTCTGGGCTGTATATAAATGACCCACATGGTGTGTGTGTGTATCTCTCTGTCTCGAGGCGGTATATAAATGACCCACATGGTGTCTGTGTGTCTCTCTGTCTCTGGGCTGTATATAAATGATCCACATGGTGTGTGTGTGTCTCTCTCTGTCTCTGGGCTGTATATAAATAACCCACATGGTGTGTGTGTCTTTCTCTGTCTCTGGGCTGTATATAAATGGCCCACATGGTGTGTATGTGTCTCTCTGTCTCTTTGCTGTATATAAATGACCCACATGGTGTGTGTGTGTCTCTCTCTCTCTCTGGGCTGTGTATAAAAGACCCACATGGTGTGTGTGTGTGTCTCTCTCTCTGGGCTGTATAGAAATGACCCACATGTTGTGTGTGTGTCTCTCTCTGGGCTGTCCATAAATGATCCACATGGTGTGTGTGTGTGTCTCTCTGTCTCTGGGCTGTATATAAATGACCCACATGGTGTGTCTGTGTGTGTGTCTCTCTCTCTGGGTTGTATATAAATGACCCACATGGTGTGTGTGTGTGTGTCTCTCTCTGGGCTGTATATAAATGACCCACATGGTGTGTGTGTGTGTCTCTCTGTCTCTGGGCTGTATATAAATGACCCACATGGTGTGTGTGTGTCTCTCTCTGTCTCTGGGCTGTATATAAATGACCCACATGATGTGTGTGTCTCTCTCTGTCTCTGGGCTGTATATAAATGGCCCACATGGTGTGTGTGTGTCTCTCTGTCTCTGGGCTGTATATAAATGACCCACATGGTGTGTGTGTGGGTCTCTCTCTCTGGGCTGTATATAAATGACCCACATGGTGTCTGTGTGTCTGTCTGTCTCTGGGCTGTATATAAATGACCCACATGATGTGTGTGTGTCTCTCTCTGGGCTGTATATAAATGACTCACATGGTGTGTGTGTGGGTCCCTCTCTCTGGGCTTTATATAAATGACCCACATGGTGTGAGTCTGTGTCTCTCTCTGTCTCTGGTCTGTACATAAATGACCCAAATGGTGTGTGTGTTTCTCGCTGTCTCTGGGCTGTATATAAATGACCCACATGGTGTGTCTGTGTGTGTCTCTCTCTGGGCTGTATATAAATGACCCACATGCTGTGTGTGTGTCTCTCTCTGGGCTGTATACAAATGACCCACATGGTGTTTGTGTGTGTCTCTCTGTCTCTGGGCTGCATATAAATGACCCACATGATGTGTGAGTGTCTCTCTGTCTCTGGGCTGTATGGAAAATGATCCACATGGTGTGTGTGTGTCTCTCTCTCCCTGGGTTAGATATAAATGACCCACATGGTGTGGTGTGTGTCTCTCTCTCTCTGGGCTGTATATAAATTACCCACATGATTTGTGTGTGTGTGTCTCTCTCTCTCTGGGCTGTATACAAATGACCCACATGGTGTGTGTGTGTGTCTCTCTCTCTGGGCTGTACATAAATGACCCAAATGGTGTGTGTGTCTCTCTCTGTCTCTGGGCTGTTCATAAAGTACCCACATGGTGTGTGTGTCTCTCTCTCTGTCTCTGGGCTGTATATAAATGACCCACATGGTGTGTGTTTGGGTCTCTCTCTCAGGGCCGAATATGAATGACCCACATGGTGTGTGTGTCTCTCTCTGTCTCCAGGCTGTACATAAATGACCCACATGGTGTGTGTGTCTCTCTCTCTGTCTCTGGGCTGTACATAAATGACCCAAATGGTGTGTGTCTCTCTCTGTCTCTGGGCTGTATATAAATGACCCACATGGTGTGCGTGTGTGTCTCTCTGTCTCTGGGCTGCATATAAATGACCCACATGGTGTGTGTGTGTCTTTCTGTCTCTGGGCTGTATATAAATGACCCACATGGTGTGTGTGTGTGTGTGTTTCTCTCTGGGCTGTATATAAATGACCCACATGGTGTGTGTGTGTGTGTGTCTCTGTCTCTGGGCTGTACATAAATGACCCACATGGTGTGTGTGTCTCTCTCTGTCTCTGGACTGTATATAAATGACCCACATGGTGTCTGTGTGTCTCTCTGTCTCTGGGCTGTATATAAATGGCCCACATGGTGTGTGTGTCTCTCTCTGTCTCTGGGCTGTATATAAATGACCCACATGGTGTGTGTGTGTCTCTCTGTCTCTGGGCTGTATATAAATGACCCACATGGTGTGTGTGTGTCTGTCTCTCTCTCGGCTGTATGTAAAGGACCCACATGATATGTGTGTGTGTCTCTCTCTCTGGGCTGTATATAAATGACCCACGTGGTGTGTGTGTGTCTCTCTCTCTCTGGGCTGTATATAAATGATCCACATGGTGTGTGTGTGTGTCTCTCTCTGTCTCTGGGCTGTATATAAATGACCCACATGGTGTGTGTGTGTGTCTCTCTCTCTGGGCTGTATGTAAATGACCCACATGGTGTGTGTGTGTATCTCTCTGTCTCGAGGCGGTATATAAATGACCCACATGGTGTCTGTGTGTCTCTCTGTCTCTGGGCTGTATATAAATGATCCACATGGTGTGTGTGTGTCTCTCTCTGTCTCTGGGCTGTATATAAATGACCCACATGGTGTGTGTGTCTTTCTCTGTCTCTGGGCTGTATATAAATGGCCCACATGGTGTGTATGTGTCTCTCTGTCTCTTTGCTGTATATAAATGACCCACATGGTGTGTGTGTGTGTCTCTCTCTCTCTGGGCTGTGTATAAAAGACCCACATGGTGTGTGTGTGTGTCTCTCTCTCTGGGCTGTATAGAAATGACCCACATGTTGTGTGTGTGTCTCTCTCTGGGCTGTCCATAAATGATCCAAATGGTGTGTGTGTGTGTCTCTCTGTCTCTGGGCTGTATATAAATGACCCACATGGTGTGTCTGTGTGTGTGTCTCTCTCTCTGGGTTGTATATAAATGAACCACATGGTGTGTGTGTGTGTGTCTCTCTCTGGGCTGTATATAAATGACCCACATGGTGTGTGTGTGTGTCTCTCTGTCTCTGGGCTGTATATAAATGACCCACATGGTGTGTGTGTGTCTCTCTCTGTCTCTGGGCTGTATATAAATGACCCACATGATGTGTGTGTCTCTCTCTGTCTCTGGGCTGTATATAAATGGCCCACATGGTGTGTGTGTGTCTCTCTGTCTCTGGGCTGTATATAAATGACCCACATGGTGTGTGTGTGGGTCTCTCTCTCTGGGCTGTATATAAATGACCCACATGGTGTCTGTGTGTCTCTCTCTGTCTCTGGGCTGTATATAAATGACCCACATGATGTGTGTGTCTCTCTCTGTCTCTGGGCTGTATATAAATGGCCCACATGGTGTGTGTGTGTCTCTCTGTCTCTGGGCTGTATATAAATGACCCACATGGTGTGTGTGTGGGTCTCTCTCTCTGGGCTGTATATAAATGACCCACATGGTGTCTGTGTGTCTGTCTGTCTCTGGGCTGTATATAAATGACCCACATGATGTGTGTGTGTCTCTCTCTGGGCTGTATATAAATGACTCACATGGTGTGTGTGTGGGTCCCTCTCTCTGGGCTTTATATAAATGACCCACATGGTGTGAGTCTGTGTCTATCTCTGTCTCTGGTCTGTACATAAATGACCCAAATGGTGTGTGTGTTTCTCGCTGTCTCTGGGCTGTATATAAATGACCCACATGGTGTGTCTGTGTGTGTCTCTCTCTGGGCTGTATATAAATGACCCACATGCTGTGTGTGTGTCTCTCTCTTGGCTGTATACAAATGACCCACATGGTGGTTGTGTGTCTCTCTCTGTCTCTGGGCTGCATATAAATGACCCACATGATGTGTGAGTGTCTCTCTGTCTCTGGGCTGTATGTAAATGATCCACATGGTGTGTGTGTGTCTCTCTCTCCCTGGGTTAGATATAAATGACCCACATGGTGTGGTGTGTCTCTCTCTCTCTCTGGGCTGCATATAAATGACCCACATGATGTGTGAGTGTCTCTCTGTCTCTGGGCTGTATGTAAATGATCCACATGGTGTGTGTGTGTCTCTCTCTCCCTGGGTTAGATATAAATGACCCACATGGTGTGCGTGTGTGTCTCTCTGTCTCTGGGCTGCATATAAATGACCCACATGGTGCGTGTGTGTCTTTCTGTCTCTGGGCTGTATATAAATGACCCACATGGTGTGTGTGTGTGTCTCTCTCTCTGGGCTGTATATAAATGACCCACATGGTGTGTGTGTGTGTGTCTCTCTGTCTCTGGTCTGTACATAAATGACCCACATGGTGTGTGTGTCTCTCTCTGTCTCTGGGCTGTATATAAATGACCCACATGGTGTGTGTGTGTCTCTCTGTCTCTGGGCTGTATATAAATGACCCACATGTTGTGTGTGTCTCTCTCTGTCTCTGGGCTGTATGTCAATGACCCATATGGTGTGCGTGTGTCTCTCTGTCTCTGGGCTGTATATAAATGGCCCACAAGGTGTGTGTGTCTCTCTCTGTCTCTGGGCTGTATATAAATGACCCACATGGTGTGAGTGTGTGTGTCTCTCTCTCTGGGCTGTATATAAATTACCCACATGATTTGTGTCTGTGTGTCTCTCTGTCTCTGGGCTGCATACAAATGATCCACATGGTGTGTGTGTCTCTCTCTGTCTCTGGGCTGTTCATAAATGAACCAAAAGGTGTGTGTGTCTCTCTCTGTCTCTGGGCTGTTCATAAATGACCCACATGGTGTGTGTGTCTCTCTCTCTGTCTCTGGGCTGTATATAAATGACCCACATGGTGTGTGTGTGGGTCTCTCTCTGGGCCGAATATAAATGACCCACATGGTGTGTGTGTCTCTCTCTGTCGCTGGGCTGTTCACAAATGACCCAAATGGTGTGTATGTCTCTCACTGTCTCTGGGCTGTACATAAATGACCCACATGGTGTGTGTCTCTCTCTCTGTCTCTGGGCTGTACATAAATGACCCAAATGGTGTGTGTGTCTCTCTCTGTCTCTGGGCTGTATATAAATGACCAACATGGTGTGTGTGTGTGTCTCTCTGTCTCTGGGATGTATATAAATGACCCAAATGGTGTGTGTGTGTCTCTCTCTCTCTGGGCTGTATATAAAGGACCCAAATGGTGTGCGTGTGTGTCTCTCTGTCTCTGGGCTGTATATAAATGACCCACATGGTGTGTGTGTGTGTCTTTCTGTCTCTGGGCTGTATATAAATGACCCACATGATGTATGTGTGTGTGTGTCTCTCTGGGCTGTATATAAATGACCCACATGGTGTGTGTGTGTGTCTCTCTGTCTCTGGGCTGTATATAAATGACCCACATGGTGTGTGTGTGTGTCTCTCTGTCTCTGGGCTGTACATAAATGACCCACATGGTGTGAGTGCCTCGCTCTGTCTCAGGGCAGTATATAAATGACCCACATGGTATGTGTGTGTGTCTCTCTCTCTGGGCTGTATATAAATGACACACGTGGTGTGTGTGTGTGTCTCTCTCTCTGGGCTGTATATAAATGATCCACATGGTGTGTGTGTGTGTGTGTCTCTGTCTCTGGGCTGTATATAAATGACCCACATGGTGTGTGTGTGTGTGTCTCTCTCTCTCTCTGGGTTGTATATAAATGACCCACATGGTGTGTGTGTGTGTCTCTCTCTCTGGGCTGCATATAAATGACCCTCATGGTGTGTGTGTGTGTGTCTCTCTGTCTCTGGGCTGCATATAAATGACCCACATGGTGTGTGTGTGTCTCTCTCTGCCTCTGGGCTGTATATAAATGACCCACATGGTGTGTGTGTGTCTCTCTCTGGGCTGTATATAAATGACCCACATGGTGTGTGTGTGTGTGTCTCTCTGTCTCTGGTCTGTACATAAATGACCCACATGGTGTGTGTGTCTCTCTCTGTCTCTGGGCTGTATATAAATGACCCACATGGTGTGTGTGTGTCTCTCTGTCTCTGGGCTGTATATAAATGACCCACATGTTGTGTGTGTCTCTCTCTGTCTCTGGGCTGTATATAAATGACCCACATGGTGTGAGTGTGTGTGTCTCTCTCTCTGGGCTGTATATAAATTACCCAAATGATTTGTGTGTGTGTGTCTCTCTGTCTCTGGGCTGTATACAAATGATCCACATGGTGTGTGTGTGTCTCTCTCTCTCTGGGCTGTTCATAAATGACCCAAAT
Organism: Heterodontus francisci; assembly: GCF_036365525.1. Lineage (NCBI taxonomy): Eukaryota > Metazoa > Chordata > Chondrichthyes > Heterodontiformes > Heterodontidae > Heterodontus > Heterodontus francisci. The sequence continues at coordinate 1,205,306 of NC_090399.1, read as the reverse complement.
GGTGTGTGTGTCTCTCTCTGTCTCTGGGCTGTTCATAAATGAACCAAAAGGTGTCTGTGTCTCTCTCTGTCTCTGGGCTGTTCATAAATGACCCACATGGTGTGTGTGTCTCCCTCTCTGTCTCTGGGCTGTATATAAATGACCCACATGGTGTGTGTGTGGGTCTCTCTCTGGGCCGAATATAAATGACCCACATGGTGTGTGTGTCTCTCTCTGTCGCTGGGCTGTTCACAAATGACCCAAATGGTGTGTATGTCTCTCACTGTCTCTGGGCTGTATATAAATGACCCACATGGTGTGTGTGTG